>NC_057807.1:6934587-6944597 GCF_018294505.1 Triticum aestivum
GATCTAGATGCCCCTGTCCAGATCCGGGTGGTGGCGGCGGCAGTCGTGTGGGTGGCAGCGGCGACCTGGCTAAGGTGGTGGCGGGGCGGCCGGCGGTCTGGTTGCTCCTTGCGGGGTGGCGGGGCGCCGGGCCTCCATGGCCGAGGGGTGGGCTGCATCTCCGGCGGCGTGTCGCAGCCGCTGCAAAGTGGCTCGGGGCTGCTCCTCGGGGTCTCGGCGTGGATGTGGGCTGCCGCGGCGTGGTGGTAGCTCCTGGTGGTGGTCTGGATCGTTTCACGGCGGCGGCTGGTCTCCTCCGGCGTCGGCCGTCGGTGAGCGGCCTTTTTCGACCTTCGATTCCTCCCCTCGTCGTCCGGGCTCTACCCTCGTCATAGGGCTGGACCGCTCCCGGTTGCGGTCCATTGCTCGTCTCGCGCCCGGCAGCAGGACCGGCCTCGTCTCGCACCCGGCAGCAGGACCGAGCTTGTCTTGCACCCGATGCAGCAGGACGGGTGATGGAGGCCATTTTTGGGCTGGCCCTTTGGGTCTCGGCGCCGGGGGCCGTCCAGGGGTGTGTAAAGGAGCGACCTTTCCACTCGTCTCTTTGGTTGGGGTAGCAACGGGTCTCGGGTGCGGTGGTGTCAAGGTCTTGGATGCCGGGGCGGCGGCCTTGGTGGTGGTAGCGCGGTGCTCATGGGAAGAGCCCGTGGCTTGGTGCTGCCCGGTGACCATGGCCGTGTGGGCGGCATGGTGGCAGGGGTGTGGCGTTCGGTGGCGGTGAGTGTTTGCTGGGGTGAAAACCTGTTCTATCCTCGGACGGACCGGCGGCGGCGTAGCGCGTTACCTTCTTGAAGGCGTCGTCGCGGCTCTCACCGGTCATCGTGTCGCTCCAGGGGAAACTCTGACCCCCGGGTCAAGCGGTGGCGGCGCGATAGCGTCGTAACCTTCTTGGAGGCGCCGCCTTGGAGCTCACGGTTCGTCATATGCGGCTTCATCTCTTCACGGTGGCGTGTTCAAGGTGGAGGTCCTCGATTGCTCTTGTAGTGTTAGGGGTGGTGTTGCTGCGCTCAGCGCCTATGTATCCCGCCTTGGGTGTGTGCGTGTGTTGTTGTGGGGTGTGTTTGTACTTGGGCTGTGGTTGATCTGTGCTTTATATATAAAGCGGGGCGAAAGCCTTTTTCGGTAACAACTCCTTGTCATCCACAAACCGAGTCCTAGAAGCTACAGTCCATTCAAATGTTAGTTTAAAAAATTTCTGTTTCTCTATCAGTTTTATACTCTCTGCCTCTTTTGCAGACTTCACGTTTTCAAGTCTATCTATCGTTAGCTCACTAGGATTTGTAGGCTGAAGCAGGATAATATTGCTGCTACGTTTATCACTTGAAGCATGTACCCGAAAGTATGGCAAAGAGGCACAGTTTAACCGAGAAACCCCCAATTTATCCAAACTATCCAGTTCCAAATTTAGAATCTTCAGACTAACCATCTGATCCATACAATCAGGAAGCTTCTCTAGGCCAAAACAGCCTGTGAGGTCCAATGTATGAAGCTTCCTGAGGTTGCCAAAACTTTCTGGTATACTGTTAAACACTTCATCATTGCTATTTGACAGGTCCAGATGCTCTAGACTAGAAAGTGTGCTGATAGAAGCAAGCAAGTTGTCAATCTGATATGATGTGACCTCAATGTCAATGCAGTACGATAGATTTAGATACCTGAGTTTTGTTAGGCCGCCAATTACCTCTGACAACCCTCTCCTAACCACGTCTACAATAGGTTGTCCTGATATATTCAAATATTGAAGTTTGGTAAAGCCACCCAAAGCTTCTGATGTATATACCCTGCAACCGCATAAATTCAAATGCACCAACTGCTTCAGCTGCGTGAATGACATTGGGAGTTGACGAATCTTGAAACAACGTGATAAATCAAGGTGCATCAGAGCTTTCATATTACCAATTGACTCTGGCAATGCTGAGATATTAGGAGAGTCTCTAAGGCTGAGGTAATTTAATTCTGAGAGTTCAGTAATACAATTGGGAATCATTTGATATTGGATTCCTGGAGCATGAAGAAACCTCAAATGCTTCAGTTGACCAATAGAATCAGGTAACATCGGAATCAAACATTCACTTAAGTCCAAGACACAGAGGTTCTTCGCTGACGAAAATGCACCACCACAAAGTTCTTGCTTGCCACAGCCCTGAAAATGTAGCGCCTTTATATTTGCAGGAAAAGTCACAGACAAGTGCAATGACTTGCCACAATCTGTGAGCAATGCATAGCGGCATTTGTTTTCCCCAGTGTTCACTTGATGGGCCAAGATCTCTTTTGCAAGATCATGCACTAGGTCATGCATTGTGAAAAATGTAACGTCTTTGTCTTGTAGTCCATCCCCCTGCAGCAAAAAAATAACACCTAATGGTGTTAGAACTTTGAATTTATTTCGTTTTGTAGTAGTATATTTATCAATGAAAGTGCTGTCAAAGAACCGTAAAAAAGTTTAAACAAAGTAGTATACCAATGGAAATACTTCCATATATGGGTACGATATTTTCATGGCCATTAACTTGGAACAATATTTTGTTGTTGTGAGTATAGTATCAACTAAAGCTGGATTACCGGATAGGCTGCTTAAAGACAGCCAAAGCCCTATATGGTGGTGCCGTTGCTCGAGAGGGCAAGCATGATGAGGCCAGGATGGGAAGTACTCGTCCGGCCGATAGGCCATCTGCTACAGCGAGACACGGAAAGTACACGGTGCCAAATCTTCGTGCAGAAACAAATTCTGTGGGAAGGTGCGATATCGTGTCGTCGAGCTGATCGAAAAGTGGGCAGGCACGTTGATTGGTCAAGCCATGGCGCTCATGCAGATCCTGGGTAGCAAGCCAAGCAACCACAAACCAATTGCTAGAATGGAGATTGCACCGAGGCCTCCAAGAGAACAAGAGCCAAGAGGTTCCAAATAAAGTTGTCCTTACCAGCGGGCGCCATAATCGGAGCCTCCATGATATCTGCCCTGCACGTTGGGAGCAGCCGGAAAGCCGCCAATGCAGCACGTATTAACTAGAGCGTCCTCCGCATAGCACTACTCCTTGTCATCAAAAAGAATAAAAAGGGATGTATTTTGTACATCCCTTTTTATTCTTTTTGATGACAAGTATTTTCGGACGGAGGGAGTACTTGAGTGCCCTCCAACTAACTAACGGCGGTGCGCACCGTGGGCACAAGGTCTCCTACTGATTGCCCCGTTGACCTGCCAGAAACGAGTGTGTGTCCTATGCACACATTAGCAACTAGTTTCCCAACTGTTCGTTGTACTCCCTCCGTCCGGAAATACTCGTCGGAGAGATGGATGTATCTAGACGTATTTTTGTTTTAGATGCATCCATTTTCATCCATTTCTACGACAAGTATTTCCGGACGGAGGGAGTATAAAAGTATGAGCACTAGTACAAATATTTTAACTATTCGTATTTGTCATCCGTAACCGTAACCAACAAAATAAGGCCAACAATTTGTACACCAAATTTATCTTTTTTGTACAAATACTATATTCAATCACAGTTTTTTGCTTAGTGTGCTTAGCATCGCACATTAGTACGACATACATATTTCTGAATTTTCCAAGAAATGTGCCAAAAAAAATTTGCAAGGCAAGCATGTGCACTATAATGTTTTTTCTGCCAGAATCATTATGGACATGTATAGTATGAGAGCTGGAATGCCAAAGGTTGAAACTAAAGAGTATAATTTTGAAGTAACTCACCGAAGTTGTCTTTGAGTGTTGAAGGAAGGACATCCCAAGAAGTTGGGTGATATATTTCTCACAGAGCTGCATAGAATCAAATATCCTAGATTGCTCGACAAATCCAAGAGCAACCCATTGGTGAATTAGATAATACTTTACTATTTTGTGACCTTTTGGAAAGATTGCACAATAGGAAAAGCACAACTTCAACCAATCAGACATGTGGCTATAGCTTAGTTGCAAGGAAGCAAGCACTTCATGGCCCTCTGAAGTAGATAGATTCCAGATATAACTGTCTCCCACTGACTCCCATTCATCTGATGTCATGCCATTCAACATGTATCCAAGTGATTGAGCTGCCAAGGCCACACCTCCACACTTGGTTGCAATCTCCCTTCCTATATGTTCCAATTGTTCTTTGTCCACTCGGTTTTCAAAGCCGGCCTTTTGTTTTAAAATAGTCCAGCACTCATCGACTGTCAAAGTCTCCAGCTTGTATGGTGTAACTGTGGGACTACATATTTTCCTTGCGAGGCCTCCATCACGTGTAGTTACTATAATCACCTTTCTTCCTAGGCCAAGCCCTAGCATAACCTTCAATTCAGCTAACCATGTTTGCTTCTCCTCCCATAGGTCATCTAAAACAATAAGGATGTTGTTACCAGAAAATAGCTCTTTAAGGCGTTCATAGAGCATCTGTCTGTTAGATATATTGCTGGTCTTGTTTGTTAACTGTGATATTATAGAGTTGCCAATTTTCTTCAAGTCAAATTCCTGGGAAACATAGACCCACACCCGAGAGTATTCATGGAACTGCGTGTCATTGAATATCAATTGTGCCAAGGTTGTCTTGCCAATGCCTCCAATGCCATATATTAAGTAAGCTGCTCTTCACGAAGTCACCATTTACAAGAATATAAAATGCAATATGTATACTAGAATGGAAAAATGCGACATATTGGAACAGCAAAGATATGCACACATGGGCTGCATCAACAGCCACCGAGCGACACCTTCCTGCATGCCTCTCCTCTCTCCAACTGCCATCTCCGGCAGCCACTGCTGCCGCCTATGGTAGTGTCAAGTCAGGCCGCTGCTGTTGGTTTTCGCCCTAGGATTGGCAATGCTCTACAGCACTAGGTCAAACTAAGATCATGAGCAAAACACAATGTACATACATGGTTGGTTTATTTTCCAGCCCAGATGATTGCATGGGCCTTCAATGATCAACACGGTATGCTAAACCATCAGAGTAGTACTCCTTACCAGGATCAAAGCCACATACAAACCAAAAACAATATGGAAACCTCGTGTTTTCTAACTCAGGCCCAGCTAAGCACGCAACTTTACATTATGTCCAACACCCTCTGCACCCCGGTCAAGCTATCCTATAAGCCCATCAGGGTGTCTCGTACGACATTGATGCCACCATTCACTGTTGTGCAACAAGACACGATTTCGAACTTGCAATCTCGAGTTTTTCCATTCTTGGAATTAGACAGAACTAAAATAAAGTTCCTTCTACATAGATTAAAGGGTGAGGATCAAGAAGTTGCAAAGAGCAAGTTTTGCATCCGTAAGACAAAATGACCAAGAAAGGAGGATCTGCAAAATCTACAACAGCTACCAAGAAAGTCCATGTACACAAACAACTGTCAACTGTAAATTGAATGCTCTCTACCTTTTAGTTTGTTTGCATTAAGTACGCAGATCATACCTGTCTCTTGGGAATATGAGTTTCTGTCTTGTTTAGAATATCCAGAACTTCTGCTATAGTGGGCCGTTTGTTTTTGTCAGGTTCCACACAACGCATTGCTATGCTGATGCATGTCTGCACTTGATGTGATTCCTCCAATGGGTATTCTGATGTGGCTTTTATCGTTTTTTCCCGATTGGTGTGTACCTATGAAACAGGAATATAGATAAAATTTGTGATGGGAAATATGGAAGTACGATAGACGATACTTTAAGTGTTCTCGACACACAAAATTTCACGCTCAGTGTATTGTATGCAGGGGAGAAGTTTCTCTATATAGGTACGTTCTTGGTCGAAAAGTGACATATTCTCTGACAAGTAACTTAGCTAGATAATAATATATGTCAAATAATGAGAGTGAAGTTTTTTATTTTTACCTTATACTTGGTCCATAATGCAGATGGAAAAGCTCTTTTTAATTGGAAGAAACTTAAAATAAAAGAGATATGCACTATATGTATATGTGTTTCTCATCTCTCATGAAAGGTTCTACGTGTGCATTTATTTTCATTTTATATAATCTAGCTACATACACGTTTTCAGTACTTCAACGAGTATAGCTCATAAAAGTAATTATATGCTATAATTCTCTACCGGCAAGCAGATTAAATTACATGTATAATTTAAGTACCAGTTGTTTATGTTGACGAATAACAGTTCGATATAGGTTCGTTGTACATATGGTGGATATCAAGTGCTGGTAGTTATTGGACTGGTAGACCTAAGAATTTACCTTCCAAGAAACAATAAAACAAACAATCTTTTGTTATAGCTCGAATAAGTTGATATATGAACTCAAGTGCTAAATTAAAAAAAATTGTTACCTTCTGCATTAATTTTTCTATGTCACCCATTTCTAAAGAAGTGGAGTAACCCGTAGGTCTTTCTGTCATTATCTCTATCATTACAACACCTAAACTGAAGACATCATTCTTAGATGAGATGTTGCCTTCTTTTATGAATTCTGGCGGCATATACTTCCTGCGTGATATATCAAGGACACAGTCAATTTAGATACCATTTATTTGAGTACAAAAGAGAGAAAAATCAAAACCAGAAATTCCAAGGCTACTTACCAGGTCCCTATAATTCTTTCCGTGACATGAGTGTGTGATTGAGTGAAGAGCCTTGACAATCCAAAATCTGCCAATTTAGGCTCCATGGAACTGTCCAGTAGTATATTGGCAGGCTTCAAATCAAGATGCCAAATTTGCGGTTCACATTTGTGAAGGAAATTCAAACCTTCACAAATCCCCTTCATAATATTGTAACGTGTGCTCCAATTAGGTGCAAAAGATTGTCCTACACAAGTTGATAAACATAATACTATACAAATGAGAATTTACAAATTCTGTTTTTCTTAAACAAATAAGAAAATCATCATGTTGAAGTTTATGTTCTCGCACCATAAAGACACTTGTCTAGGCTTCCACCCTTCAAGTACTCAAAGCAGATGACTTTATATATGCGCTCACTAAAATCGTTCGCACCATTGTTATCAACATATCTCTTCCTTGTTTCATAACAATAACCAACTAACTGTACGATATTTTGATGCTTGGCCCTCAAAAGGTTACCAACTTCATTTTTAAATTGTTGGTCGTCAAGTCCCCGCAGAGTATCAACATGAAGCAACTTCACAGCAATCTCTCTCCCATCATATACTCCCTGCTTGACATAAGCATTGTATAGAACTGTCAGTTTATAACTGGGTAGTTTGTTGTTATTGTTGGTGCATTAATTTGTTGAAACACACAATGTCAGGTAATAAGCCATACCTTGTAAACGTCTCCATATCCACCCCTTCCAATTCTTGAGTGCTCTGAGAATTCATTTGTAATCTCTTGTAAGATATGAACGGTATATAATTTTCTGTACTCATGTTATATCAGCTAGCTTGGACCTTCTGTATCTGTACACATACAAAAGGAAATTGTAAAAAAATAGTTCTATATCTGTAGATAGAAGAAAGCAAATTTTCTAATGATGGCAAAGAAAACAAAATCATACCCTAGTGAGAAGAAATAGTTTAACATGGCATGGTCCTCACATTAACTCATACCCAGTGCCATATATGATATCAAGTACTGGGGGAACCAACCCGAAACCTCAACCAGAAACGACCGCGCTCTAACACATGGGCCACAGGCTCCTCCCTTCTCCGCTCCAGCAAGCCGCTGGAGACAAGCTATATAACCCCAGCTTCAAAGATTGATCCTGTAAATAACATTGGTTTCCTCTTTGTACCATCTTAATCCATTGCAGAATGAAAAACTAGCAACGATGATGCGGGAGGAGCACACTACCTGTAGTGAAGATATAATTACCTTCACTAGAGCATCGAAGGTCATTACCTGGAGAAGAAGCACAGCTTCAGTGCAGTGCTGCGTAGCGATGGCCAGTATGCTTTAGACGTTGCGTAGTCCTGTAGTGAAGGACAAAGGGACTTGTCTCAGGAAGGGCATGGGTACTCCGTGAGAGCTCAGATCCAGATCCAGATCCAGCACCAACATTATAATTAAGACCCCTACTGTTTGATTACTCCTCGGTATGCTGGAACCAAAAGCGAAAGCAGAGTTTTTAGTATTCAAAGTTAAGGATGAGTTACCTTGGCGTAAATAAACTAGATTACCCCAAGCGGCAAGCGTGTTGGTTTAAAATGAGACGTTGCATTGGTAACATAAACATGTGATTCCAAGTTAAATTACTACCTGCAAAGTTGCAACTGCCAATGCCTTTGTCGACAGGGCTTCATCAGTGGCGCCTGTCCTTTCCTCCTCTTCTTCCTCAATGTTGCGACATAGCTCCTTAGCAGGTTTTCATGATCAGCTACCACACCTACTTTATGTCCAATCACAACAGTGCAAATGCAATTCAGAACAGAATGCTTTTTCTTAGCTATCTAGTACTCCCTCTGTCCGGAAATACTTGTCGGAGAAATGCATAAAAATGGATGTATCTAGAACTAAAATACGTCTAGATACATCCATTTCTCCGACAAATATTTCCGGACAGAGGGAGTAGATTAGTAGCAATGGCCTGCAAATTATCACCTAATTGTGCAGAGAAATTAAATATTTTGAAATTTCAGCCCAAAGCATTTTTGCAACAAACCCAAGGGATCAGAAGAAGGGGTGTTGAACTGACTCGCGCTCTGCACGTGAACGGAACCCGCAGAGACCAAATCCAAGGGACAGCACAGGATCCTCATAGTATTATAGTATTGCCGAATTATTGAGAACCGTCGTGCGCGTGAGGATCAAGGGACGAGCAGCCTACCTGACCGGCGAGCGAAGAAGAGACGGTCGACGTTGATGCCTCTGCCGCCGCGGCGTAGTTCAGCCGCCGCGTATCGCCGGCGGCGCTGCGCCCCCGGCCCTTCCCTCTTCCCCACTCTTTCTCCGTCCGGGATGGGCCTCGACGGCAATGCCGATACGATATTTCTCGCTCGCCTGGGCCGCACAATGTGGGGCCATTCACACAGTAGGTCAATGCGTCCGGCCCGTCTACACTCCTTCTGGACGGCTAGAAAAACAAAAAGGGGCCTAATATGAACTTTTTCTAAAAAAAAAATCCTATGAACTCTGTGCAACTTCAACAACAAACAAAACGAAGACCTCTACTTTGTCCATGACAATGTTGCTTTAAAAAAAAAAGATTACCCCTGCCTCTGCATCTAGGCGATGCATGTAACAATTTTATTAATTATTCATAAAGGCCTTATAAAATAGTATATGAGGTAGTCTGAAGCCACCATCCTAGCAACAATTGTTGCTACTCCTATCCACCTGATGAAGGGTTGCCGATAGTCCAAGCCTAATACCAAAGAAACATCGCACAAATGCCTAACATCTAAAGCCAAAAGCCCCAGTCAAGCCACATACTGGATTTAGGGCACAAGCTGGTCCGACCCACTCTCTGTGTCGTCACCGCCATCTTCCATCATTCTAATTTTAAGCAGAAACTAATGCACCGACTTTGCCAGGCCTCTCTGTCATCGACGCGTCCATGACACGAGACATCACCCTCCTCCTGCTCGAGTCCATCTCCACACATCGGGACGCCGAGCCTCCATCAATGTGTGAGATGAAGCACCGCTCCACCAAAGAAGTTGTCCTCTGGTCCCTCGATCTCGTGTGTACCTTCAAGAATGATGCCCCCAAGGGGGGAACGACACCAGTGCCGCCGTCATCCGATCATCCGATCTAGGGTTTCCCCCGGAGGTAGCAGAGACTGGCCTTGAACTTCTCCATGGTGATGCCTTCAAGAAGGGAACGATGCAGATAGCGCCGCCACCGCCAGCCTTGGCAGTAGCCGAAAACAAGTTTTCACCCAGATCTGTTTGAAGAAATCCAACTCTTGTGCATGGGCGGCCGCCACCACCAGGCCGAGCACAAGCCATCGCCCCGCCACCACGCCTGACAGACAGCCACGGCCCGGCTCAAGCACCACCCCAGATCCAATCTAGGGTCAAGAGCCCCAGGCCGCAGCCGCTGTGTAGGCGGCACCACTAGACGGGGAATG
>NC_057807.1:6944864-6958336 GCF_018294505.1 Triticum aestivum
GTGGAGGAGGACTTAAATGACGCAATGATCAAGTGGGATGCAATTTCTTTTATTTAAATTACGTGGCAACTTTTTTTAACATAATTACATGGCAGCTTTGGTATCATGTATAACTGGATGGGTCGGACAATGTGCACTTAACCTTCAACACTAAAACTTGGTGGCTTTTTCAAAACAGACCTAGTCACAGTATTGGAAAACCTGGTAGCTAATGTGTTTGACAAGAGTTGCACCTAAACATTATTGATCATTGACTATCACGGGTGTAAATCGCTGCAAGTAAATAACCATAAGAAAAGACAATAACATCAAAAAATATATTGTGAATAGCAACAAACTATTTTTGAATTAGGTAAAGAACAATGGCGTGTTCCCTTACGGGGAAGCAAATAGAAGCTTGACGTAGAATACGTATGAGATGATGAACTTTCTGAAGGGCTTGTTCGGTTGAGGTGGATTTGAAGGGGATTGAGGGGGAATTAATCCCCTACAGGCCAAAATCCCTGCAAATCCTCGGATGGATTAACTGAACAGAGCCGAAAGGGGGAGCACTCTTTCATGGGTATGTTAAGGTGATTTCAATGAAGTGTTCCGTAAGTCGGTTATAAATTTGTTTGCATGTAAATTATGCCAGTGATTTTGATACCATGTAAAATTACATGGACAAGGTACTTCACTCAAAAGTTCGAACTGGCGAACCAACCTGTGGTTGGATGGTTAGGATGACAGTAGTATCCCCTGCCCATCGGAGTTCAAGTCTCACACTTGACAAGTTGACATCGGTGTTCGCATTTTTCTGAATTTATTCCAGGCCTTTCGGGGACGTCTATTCAGTAGGAGGAGTTGTTTTCGTCGACTACAAAGGTGTCTATGTCGACTTCATTAATCTTAAGATAATGTGCCGGATAAGTCTTTCGGAGATGCTCATAGAGGTAGTGTGTGTGCGTTTATAGGGACGAGTGTGTGCATATGTATGTGCGTCTATGTATGTGCGTTTGTACTATGTTCAAATTGTTTAACCATCAAAGAAGGTGAACAATTCACGTAAAAGCTTGAACATAAAACAATTCGGTATTGAAAAAAAACCGGGTGGCCATTTTTAAACAAACCTAATCATTGTATTCGGAAACCGGGTGGCCATTATTTTTCTTCTATTTATTTTTGAATAGTTTTTTTGTTGTATTTAGTTTCTTTGTGAATATTTTTGCTTTACATAGTTTTTTTCTTTTCTACATTATTTATTTTCTTCTATTTCTTTTCTGCTCTGATTTTAACAAATCGGTGACTGAAAAACAGCAAATGATGTCAGAACATGTTAGAAATAGATGACGTCGCTTCGAATGCTGCATAATGTCGGCTCAAAAAAGTCTGGAGTTCAAATAAGTTTAAAAAAATGAAGTGCCCGTGTAACTGATGAGTTCTCATCCGAAACTCTGATACCCCGAAAGAGATTGTCTAGTTTGTACACGAAGTTCGTCCAGTTTTTGCCATGACCCTCTCTACTCTTTCGCACATGCTATGCGGGTGAAATGATGATACCTTCAACATTTCGAGAATTTGTTTTGTAGTGATTTTCATTTTCACGGTCATTTAGCTCCGATCTAAACAAATCGGTGACTAAAAAATAGCAAATGATGTCAGAACATGTTGGAAATTGATGACGTCGCTTCGAATGCTGCATAATGCCGGCTCAACAAAAGTCTGGAGTTCAAATAAGTTAAAAAAAATAAAGTTCCTGTGTAACTGATGAGTTCTCGTCCGAAACCCTAATACTCCGAAAGAAATTGTCTAGTTTGTATACGAAGTTCGTCCAGTTTTTGCCGTGACACTCTCTACTCTTTCGCACATGCTATGCGGGTGAAATGATGATACCTTTAATATTTCCAGAATTTGTTTTGTAGTGATTTTCATTTTCACGGTCATTTAGCTCTGATCTAAACAAATCGGTGACTAAAAACAGCAAATGATGTCAGAACGTGTTGGAAATTGATGACGTCGCTTCAAATGCTGCATAATGCCAGCTTAAAAAAAGTCTGGAGTTCAAATAAGTTAAAAAAATGAAGTGCCCGTGTAACTGATGATTTCTCGTCCGAAATTCTGATACTCCGAAAAAGATTGTCTACTTTGTACACGAAGTTCGTCCAATTTTTGCCGTGACCCTCTCTACTCTTTCGCACATGCTATGCGGATGAAATGATGATACCTTCAACATTTTCAGAATTTGTTTATTGTGATTTTAATTTTCATGGTCATTTAGCTCTAATCTAAACAAACCGGTGACTAAAAAACGGCAAATGATGTCAGAACAAGTTGGAAATTGATGACGTCGCTTCGAATGCTGCATAATGCCGGCTCAAAAAAAGTCTGAAGTTCAAATAAGTTAAAAAAATAAAGTGCCCGTGTAACTAATGAGTTCTGGTCCGAAACCCTGATACTCCGAAAAAGATTGTCCAGTTTGTACAGGAAGTTCGTCCAGTTTTTGTCGTGACCCTCTCTACTCTTTTGCACATGCTATGCAGGTGAAATGATGATACCTTCAACATTTTCAGAGTTTGTTTTGTAGTGATTTTCATTTTCATGGTCATTTAGCTCTGATTTAAATAAATCGGTGACTGAAAAACAACAAATGATGTCAGAATGTGTTGGAAATTGATGACGTCGCTTCGAATGTTGCATAATGCCGGCTCAAAAAAAGTCTAGAGTTCAAATAAGTTCAAAAAAATAAAGTGCCCATGTAACTGATGAGTTCTCGTTCAAAACCCTGATACTCCGAAAGAGATTGTTCAGTTTGTACATATGTAAAAATATACATAAAAAATACAATGATTATCAATGATCTTTTTGTGTACAATCTGAATTGTCAATATGAGTCCTCAACGGTTTAGAAACCGGTGAAGACTCATATTGAGTCCACAAATTATACACATAGAGTTAAATGAAGACCAAATGCTTGTGATAGTTTGGAAAATAACATATTTAAATTGTGCATCTGAACGCAGAAAAAAATACATTGATCAGTACCGCCTTTCAGCCAAAACGCGCTACTGCTACAGAGAAGTACATAAAAATTACATTGATCATCAATGATCTTTTTGTATATAATCTAAATTGTCAATAGGAATCTAACACCGATTTAAGAACCGGCGAAGCACTACTAGGAAAAGGGCTATAAATGAAATGGACACTAATGGCGCACCAGACATGTGGTGCACCACTACTATATACTAATGGCGCACCATGTGTTGGTGCGCTATTAGTGTCCAAATACTAATGGCGCACCACATCCACGGTGCGCCATTAGTAACAATTTTTTTTATTTTTTTTCAAAACTAGTAATGGCGCACCAGTGGATAGTGCGCCATTACTAATTAAACTAGTAATGGCGCACCACATCCATGATGCGCCATTAGTAAAAAATATTCAAATTTTTCTTCAAATTTTTTTATTTTTTTTAAACTAGTAATGACGCACCAGGGGATAGTGCGCCATTACTAGTTTAACTAGTAATGGCGCACCACATCCACGGTGCCCACTAGTAATGACGCACCAGAGGAGTATGGTGGGTGTATGGTACCGGCGAAAGTTGCATGATACAAAAGAGGCTAGCAATAATGGAGGGGTGAAAGGAGTGTGTATAATCCATGGACTCAACATTAATCAAAAGAACTCATATACTTGTTGTAAAAATTTAGAAGTCATCAAAAACCAAAGCACTACACGCATGCTCCTAGGGGGATAGATTGGTAGGAAAAGACCATCGCCCGTCCCCGACTGCCACTCATAAGGAAGACAATCAATAAATAAAATTGTGCTCCAACTTCATCACAAAGCAGTTCACCATACGTGCATCCTACGGGAATCACAAACTTCAACACAAGCATTCTTTAAATCCATAATCACCCAACTAGCATGACTTTAATATTACTACCTTCATATCTCAAAACAATTATCAAGCATCAAATTGATCATAGCATCCAATTCACTTTCTATGATAGTTTTTATTATACCCAACTTGGATGCTCAACATTCTAGGACCAAATTAAAACCATAGCAAATACCATGCTGTTCTAAGAGACTCTCAAAATAATATAAGTGAAGCATGAGAGACTAGCAATTTCTATAAAATTAATCCACCACCATGCTCTAAAAGATATAAGTGAAGCACTAGAGCAAAAACTATCAAGCTCAAAAGAACTGAAGCACATAGAGTATTCTAGCAAATTCTAATCAAATAGGCTTCTCCAAAAAGGTGTGTTACACCAAGGATTATTGTGGTAAACTAACAAGCAAAGACCGATATAATACACGATGCTCCAAGCAAAACACATATCATGTAGCGAATAAAAATATAGCTCCAAGTAAAGTTACCATTGAACAAAGACGAAACAGGGGATGCCTTCCCGGGGCATCCCCAAGCTTAGGCTTTTGGATATTGTTGAATACCTTGGGGTGAAATAAGCATCCCCAAGCTTAGCCTCTTGCCACTCTTTATTCCATAGTCCATAAAAGTTTTACCCAAAACTTGAAAACTTCACAACACAAAACTCAACAGGAAATCTTATAAGCTCCGTTAGTGAAAGAAAAACAAAACCACCACATAAGGTACTGCAATGAACTCATTATTTATTTATTTTGGTGTTAAACCTACTATATTACAACTTCCTTATGGTTTATAAACTAATTTATTAGCCATAGATGCATTGAAATAAGCAAACAACACACGAAAAACAGAATCTGTCAAAAACAGAACAGTCTGTAGCAATCTGTAACTAACGCAAAGTTATGGAACTCTAAAAATCTTAACAAAATAGGAAGTACTGGAAAATGTGTTTATTGATCAGAAGAAAAAAGAATCAATGCAAAATCTCTTTTCTGTGATTTATTGAATTTTTTCTCGTGAGCGCAAAGTTTCTGTTTTTCAGCAGAATCAAATCAACCATCATCATAGTTTATCCTATAGGTTCTACTTGGCACAAACACTAAACAAAAGATAAAAACACATCTAAACAGAAATTAGAATTTTTTTAACACTAAACAGGAACAGAAACAAAGAACATAAAGAAAATTGGGTTGCCTCCCAACTAGCGCTATCATTTAACGCCCCTAGCTAGGCATAAAAGCAAGGATAGATCTAACGAGTGCCATATTTGACACTTGATTCATAAGTAGCACACATGATAGATTCATAAGGTAATTTGACTTTCTTTCTTGGAAAGTGCTCCATGCCTTTCTTTAAAGGAAGTTGGAATCTAATGTTCCCTTCCTTCATATCAATAATCGCACCAATCGTTCTAAGGAAAGGTCTACCAAGAATAATAGGGCAAGAAAGATTGCAATCTATATCAAGAACGATAAAATCTATGGGCACCAAATTTCTATTAGCAACAATAAGAACATCATTTATCCTTCCCATAGGCTTTTTAATGGTGGAATCCGCAAGGTGCAAATTTAAAGAGCAATCATCAAGATCATGGAAATCTAGAATATCACATAAAGTTTTTGGAATTGTGGAAACACTAGCACCCGAATCACACAAAGAAAAACACTCAAAATCTTTAATTCTAATCTTTATAGTAGGTTTCCACTCATCATTAAGTTTTCTAGGTATAGAAACTTCCAAATTAAGTTTTTCATCATAAGATTGCATCAAGGCATCAACAATATGTTTGGTAAAAGCTTTGTTTTGACTATAAGCATGAGGAGAATTAACAACGGATTGCAACAAGGAAATACAACCTTTTAAAGAGAAATTATCATAATCAAATTCCTTGAAATCCGAGATAGTAGGTTCAACATTATTAGAAGTTGAGGATTCTTCAATCTCTCTTTTACCAAATTTAGCATTAAGATCTAAAGACTCCGAATTTTTGGGACGCCTTCTAGGCAAAGTTGATTCATCATCAGTCCCATAATCATCAAAATTCATATTGAAAAACATAGATCTAATAGGAGACGCATCAATAACTTTAAGATCCTCATCATTACTTTCATGTAGATTAGAAGAACACGCTTTTATAAAGCTTTCTTTTTTAGCACGCAATCTAGCGGTTCTTTCCTTGCACTCGTCAATGGAGATTCTCATTACTTTGAGAGACTCATTGATATCATGATTAGGAGAAGAGGATCCAAGTTTAAGAGAATTAACATCAAGCGAAAGTCTATCAACGTTCCTAGCCGAATCATCAACTTTGAGCAATTTTTCTTCAAGCAAAGCATTAAAATTCTTTTGAGAAATCATAAATTATTTCACACTATTCTCAAAATCAGAGGGCATATTATTAAAATTACCATAAGAATTATTGTAGGAATTTCCATAATTATTAGAGGGATTGCTAGGGAACGGTCTAGCATTAAAATTTCCTGTATAAGCATTGTATCCAAAATTATTCCTACCAACAAAATTCACATCCATAGATTCATTATTATTCTCAATCAAAGAATACAAAGGCATATCATTGGGATCAAGAGGAGTATTTTTAGTAGCAAACATCTTCATAAGTTCATCCATCTTTCCACTCAAAACATTGATTTTTTCTATAACATGCACTTTTTTACTAGAAGATCTTTCGATGTGCCATTGAGAATAATTAGCCATAATATTATCAAGCCATTTTGTAGCATCTCCTAATGTAATTTCCATAAACGTGCCTCCCGTGGCCGAATCTAAGAGATTTCTAGAAACAAAGTTCAAACCGGCATAAAAATTTTGTATGATCATCCATAAATTCAAACCATGAGTAGGGCAATTGCGAAGCATCAATTTCATTCTTTCCCAAGATTGGGAAACATGCTCATGATCAAGTTGTTTAAAATTCATAATATCGTTCCTAAGAGTGATGATCTTAGCGGGGGGAAAATACTTAGAGATAAAAGCATCTTTGCAGTTGTTCCAAGAATCAATACTATTTTTAGGCAAAGACGAAAACCAAACTTTAGCACGATCTCTAAGTGAAAATGGAAATAACTTCAATTTGAAAATATTGTTATCCGTATCTTTCTTCTTTTGCATGTCACACAAATCAACAAAATTGTTTAGATGAGTAGCGGCATCTTCACTAGGAAGGTCGGCGAATTGATCTTTCATAACAAGATTTAGCAAAGCAGTATTGATTTCACAAGACTCAACATCATTAAGAGGAGCAATCAGAGTACTAAGGAAATCATTATTATTGGTATTCGAGAAATCACGCAACTTGGTATTATCTTGTGCCATGGCAACAAGTAATCCAACTCACAAGCAAACAGAAAACGGCAAACGGAAAAAGACGAGCGAAAAGAGAGGAGGAGATTGGGAAAGAGAGGGCGAATAAAACATCAAGGGTGAAGTGGGGGAGAGGAAAACGAGAGGCAAATGGAAAATAATGTAAATGCGAGGGAGATGAGTTTGTGATGGGTACTTGGTATGTCTTGACTTGAGCGAAGACCTCCCCGGCAATGGCGCCAGAAATCCTTGTTGCTACGTCTTGAGCTAGCGTTGGTTTTCCCCGAAGAGGAGAGGGTGATGCAGCAAGTGTAGCGTACACTACAAGAAATCTGTTAATACATGACGGATCTAGTCCGTCATGGATCAGTAAAAAACTATCATGCCCCCCGTGCATGACGGATCTGAAATCCGTCATGTATATCGCATCATAATTTCACATCATCCTTTCCTTGACGGTTCTTGACCATCATGGATCTGCACCAGGCCCGCCCAAGCCCAAACCTCCGTGACAGGAACAATCCGTCATGGACTGATGCCACGTAGGATTTTCAATTGACCAATCCAAATGACATGTTTGCCTACGTGGATACTATTTTCCGTCACAAAAATCGTCATCGATTTGGGCACAGTTTAAATCTGGACGAGCCCATTAGCGCTCCATTTCTACCTCTTTAACCCATTTATTTCTACCTAATTTTGACCAAGAACATTTTTTGCATAATGCGTCTCACAAATCCAAATACCAATTTCGGCCAAAGAGGAAGTATTTGCAAAGTGTAAGAACATTACACAGTTGATCCAGTTTGCAGCCATCCGTATGTAAATACAACATATCAATTTACAAAGTCCTTCTATGAAGTGATAACTTACAAGCATAGATGGACAATATATCACACAGCAAGGTTAGGAACCAGTACAACCCATTTTACTCAACATAACTCAACATAACATATAAGCTATTGAGGCTATTATTCATGTTCTTCCTGTCGGTCCTCCTGTGGTAACTGTCACGTCAAGGCTGATTGTGATGGTAGCACCAAGTAGCTCTCTACCTAATCTTCCCTGGCATATTTACAAGAACCTTATTAGATATTTGTAGATATGAATAGATCACAGAAATAAGAGAATAAAACAAAAATAAAAATGAACTATATGTTATCCAAAATTCTTAAATCTTATAGTGCATACAAATGAGAATAACATTGCATGTACTATAAAACGAGAGTAAACATGAAGTTGCTTAAAATTAATCCAAAGAAAAGCCTGTCAAATGAAAGTTAAATGACAAAGAAACAAAACATACATCACAAAACTCAAGAACTATTGTAGTAGCAGTTGAGGCCATATAAACATGCCAACAAATGGCATCACTAACAAACAATAGCCTCGCCGTGATGTGTAAACTTGTTGACACGTGAACATTTGAAGTTTACGCCAACCGGGTCAACGAGCAGCGGCATAAAACTCAACGTTTATGCTGCAAGTACATCTCAAAGGGCTGACTAGTAAACAATACTTGCTGCCCACTTGACAAACATAGTACTATTATTTATAACGGGAAACAATAATGAAATGAAATGAATCAGTATATATGTATACAGGGTGACAACAGTAGGAACAAGGCTTGTGCATGTGTGAGAGATGATTCATCATCACTGCATGTATATTAATAGTGCAAGCATGTATATGCATCAGCAGCAAAACAAGATATGCTAAAACATGTATTGTTTTAATGTGATACTACATGTATAATAAACAAGGTTGTAGTGCAGCCACCTAGTGCTATACATATTCAGTTTCCTAGCAGCAAGGATGCCAGGAAGCACGTGGTACACATATTAGATATTAGATATTAGATATTAAAAAGTTGATATACCTTCTTAAGACTGTTAGATATTAGATTTCAAAGCAGCAAGAACAGCCAAGTATTTTTCCATAGCCTGCACAAGATAACGTGATGTGAATGCACCTGCAAGCACAAAATTCAGACTGTGAGCTACCATAAACCATATTAAAACATATATGCTATTTTTTTGAGAAGTCTGTTAGATGTTAGGTTCACACTATTGTTTACCAAAATTGAGATAGATAATAGTAGTATCAATCTTTTCTTAATAATCCCTATTTCCTTTACTTACTTGGATCCTAGTTTCTTTGTGCGTCTATAAAAAAACAAATCTCTTTGGCCAATAATAAACCTAAGTTATTTTTCAAAATGTAGTGATTTTTATAGTTGCCTTTTCAAGCATGCTCCATATTTTCCCATAACTAGAATATCCTTAAGCTATTAATTTCCAAATTTATGCATGATGCAAACAGTTCACCGGTAAACCTTTGATATATCGTATATTTAAATATCACAAAACAAAGTCCTAGCTTATTGCAAAGCAATGCTGCAAAACTAAAACATATCAGAGAGAACACACTACACATGGTATATCGAATAGAATAACTGATGAGAGGCAAGTTCCAACTCCATTGTCCAGAATATCTAGAATGTGGGCTATATCAAGTTGATATTGATCTGTCTGTCCAAAATCCTCTGAAGGCAGAAGTACGACTACGAAAATACATGTTAGCTCTTATAACACGTAAAAGACAGAGTTGGCGGGATCAATGATTTTCTGAATTGTGGCCAAACCTCATACAGAACTTGAAACAAACATATGCTGCTTGACACCAGAGACAATTAGAATTCTGGTTCACATCCTAGTTATGCTTAATGACATCAACTAGATTCTTGTTACTTAAATTGACTATGCTAACCCATGTACTATAGCCACAATAGGAGTAATCGTGGCTATAAGAAATCTTGATCAACAGATGCATGTATCATTCAAAAATATTGGAATAAAGTATCAAGTGGTCAGAGCATACCATTATTCCCTTGCTACTGAACACACATTATTTAAGGCATTTGCTTAAATTCAGAGTGCACTTATGAAACAGGGGTGTTCAGATTCACGACTTGCTGACCTGGCTCAACTTGGATGCTTCCATCAACTGCCTGTTGTCTCGGCATATTTGTTGGTTCACACCGGCAACCAACAATCGACATCACCATCATACATTCACTTCTCTGAGATACATATCAAATCAAACACTAAAAAATTAGTGAGTGAAACAGGATACACTGTGTATATTAACCAAGATAATTACCACAGTTGAACAAGTGAAATATATATGTATAAGTGATATGCATATTAAACCAGAGGAGATATGCAGAAGTACAAGTGCTTAACTATAAAGAATCTATAAAGCCTCAATTAGCCCCCACAAAACTTCTCATTTCAAGTCATTTGGATTGCCTCTTTATTAAGCTTGACACCAAAATTATTACTGCACAAGGTAAACATATATGTTCCATGGTTCCAAGAACAGTAACTTGTTCAAACATATACGGATGAACACGCTTAGTCAGCCAAAGCACATCCTACAAAGAAAAGAAGGGCTGGAGGAGAGGAAAAGGGGTTTGAGGTGTTCACCTGGGCAAGGGAGGGCCTCCAGTGGTCCAAATGCAGCGGAGGAGGTTGCCATATGACGCACCACCATGCCGGAGATGCGGGGGAGGAGGTTGGGGTCGCTGTCGTGCAACTCGGCGCACGCGGGCGAGCGCCCCGAACAAGGAAGGCGACATCCAGGAGGAGGAGAGGGCGCGAGGGGGCGCGGTGTGCGGCGGAGCAAAGCCGCCGGAGACGCGGCGACGATGGACGCGACGACGCAGCCGAAACCCTAGCCACGGGCTAATGGTCGCAGACGAGCTCCGGAGACGTGAGCCGCGGATCTAGCCGACCTGGCGGACACAAGGGTCGGAGACTAGTTACAGTGCGTGCTGTGCGGTGGTGGAAGTCGCCGGAATCGGTGGGGTTGGCTATGGTGCGAGGGTCACAAGAGAGAGAGAGAGAGAGATGTTCGGGAGAGGGATGGATGGGCGCTGGACGAGGCGGATCTGGAAGCTACGAGGTGAGAGGAGAGGAGGAGTCAGGCCGGCGACGATCTGTGCGAGGAGAGAGGCGAGGAGGTGGTGGGTGGCGGCGCTGTGTGGGGTTGATGGGGAATAGGGAGGGGGCTGCGGAGGAAGAGAGGAGGGTTAGGGTTAGCATTTTATACGAGTAAAGGGTACGCGGGCTTTGGCGGGCTTGGGCGGGCTTTCAGGGTTGTACCAGGCCATCGATGACAGTTTCTGAAAACGTCACGTGAAATCCGTCATGCATTAACAGGTTTCTTGTAGTGGTAAGTATTTCCCTCAGTTTTTGAGAACCAAGGTATCAATCCAGTAGGAGGCTCCTCAAAAGTCCCACGCGCCTACACAAACAAACTGAGAACTCGCAACCAACGCAATAAAGGGGTTGTCAATCCCTTCACGGCCACTTGCGAAAGTGAGATCTGATAAAGATAGTATGATAAGATAAGTATATTTTTGGTATTTTATAATATAGATGCAAGAAAAGTAAAGATGCAAATAAAAGTAGATTGAAAGCAAATATGATAAGAGATAGACCCGGGGGCCATAGGTTTCACTAGAGGCTTCTCTCGAGAGCATAAGTATTACGGTGGGTGAACAAATTACTGTCAAGCAATTGATAGAAAAGCAAATAATTATGACATTATCTAGGCATGATCATGTATATAGGCATCACATCCAAAACAAGTAGACCGACTCCTGCCTGCATCTACTACTATTACTCCACACATGGACCGCTATCCAGCATGCATCTAGAGTATTAAGTTCATAAGAACAGAGCAACACATTAAGCAAGATGACATGATGTAGAGGGGTAAACTCATGCAATATGATATAAACCCCATCTTGTTATCCTCGATGGAAACAATACAATATGTGTCTTGCAACCCTTTCTGTCACTGGGTAAGAACACCGCAAGATTGAACCCAAAGCTAAGCACTTCTCCCATGGCAAGAAAGATCAATCTAGTAGGCCAAACCAAACCGATAATTCGAAGAGACTTGCAAAGATAACTCAATCATACATAAAAGAATTCAAAGAAGATTCAATTAATAACCATAGATAAATCTGATCATAAACTCACTATTCATTGGATCTTGACAAACACACCACAAAAAGAGATTACATCGAATAGATCTCCACAAGAGAGGGGGAGAACATTGTATTGAGATCCAAAAAGAGAGAAGAAGTCATCTAGCTAATAACTATTGACCCGTAGGTCTGTGGTAAACTACTCACAACTCATAGGAGGGGCAAGGATGTTGATGTAGAGGCCCTTCGTGGTTGATTCCCCCTCCGGCAGAGTGCCGGCGAAGGCTCTAAGATGGGATCTCGCGGATACATAAGGTTACGGTGGTGGAAATTGTGTTTCGTGGTGCCCCTGGATGTTTTCGGGGTCCCTAGGTATATATAGGAGGAAGAAGTACGTCGGTGGACGCCCGAGGGGCCCACGAGACAGGGGGCGCACCCTACAGGGGGGGGGGGGGCTCCTATCTCGTGGGGCCTTCGAAGCTTTCTTGACTTGCACTCCAGGCTCTCCAGATCAGATTTGTTCCAAAAATAACGCTCCCGAAGGTTTCATTCCGTTTGGACTCCATTTGATATTCCTTTTCTTCGAAATACTGAAATAGGCAAAAAAAAACCAGCAATATGAGTTGGGCCTCCGGTTAGTAGGTTAGTCCCAAAAATGATATAAATATGTAGAATAAAGCCCATAAGCATCCAAAACAGGTAATATAATAGCATGGAACAATCAAAAATTATAGATAGGTTGGAGACGTATCATCGTCCCTACGGATAGGGATGAAACACACGTTGTATTTGTGGCGTAGCTCAGAGGTGTTCAATCGACACCTCGTCGTCCCTGTGGATAGGGATGGAACGCACGTTGTATTTGTGGTGTAGCTCAGAGGTGTTCTATCGACACCTCGTCGTCCCTGCGGATAGGGATGGAGCGCACATTGTATTTGTGGCATAGCTCAGAGGTGTTTAATCGACACCTCATCGTCCATCCGGGTAGGGATGGAGCGCACACTGTACTTTTGGTGGTGAAGTCCCCGAGTGGGAGGATTGCTCTCCACTCGGAATGTTTTTAATTTAGGCGATTACGGGGTCGCAGCTAAGCCCCTGAGTGGGAGGATTGCTCTCCCCTCGGAGTATTTTTTAACTTAGGTGATTACGGGGTCGCAGCTAAGCCCCCGAGCGGGAGGATTGCTCTCCACTCGGAGTGTTTTTTAACTTAGGCGATTACGGGGTCGCAGCTAAGACCCTGAGTGGGAGGATTGCTCTCCACTTGGAGTATTT
>NC_057807.1:6958675-6989681 GCF_018294505.1 Triticum aestivum
AAGTCCCAGAGTGGGAAGATTACTCTCCACTCGGAGTATTTTCTAACTTAGGTGATTACGGGGTCATAGCTAAGCCCTTGAGTGGGAGGATTGCTCTCACTCAGAGTGTTTTTAACTTAGGCAATTTCAGGGTCGCAGCTAAGCCCCCGAGTGGGAGGATTGCTCTCCACTCGGAGTGTTTTTAACTTAGGCGATTATGGGGTCACAGCTAAGCCCCCGAGTGGGAGGATTGCTCTCCACTCGGAGTATTTTTTTAACTTAGGTGATTACGGGGTCGCAGCTAAGCCCCCGAGTGGGAGGATTGCTCTCACTCGGAGTGTTTTTAACTTAGGCGATTTCAGGGTCGCAGCTAAGCCCCCGAGTAGGAGGCTTGCTCTCCACTCGGAGTATTTTTTAACTTAGGCGAATCAGATTTGTGGCTAAGCCACCCACTGGGGGATTTTAGACACGGATGTTTACGGGAAACTGATCATTATGACATTGAAAAATCTTGTGTTTCAAAAGCAGACTGAAACACTTTAATTACGACTCGTCAGGTCAAGTAATCTATGTGTAGAAGTGACGAAGCAGCTCTGCGTTCCATGCTCGGGGCTCGTCTATCTTCTTGGCTATGTTGTAGATGTGGTAGGCTCCATTGTGAAGAACCTTTGTGATGATGAAGGGGCCTTCCCAAGCCGGGGCCAGTTTATGAGGTCGCTTATGATCCTCTCGAAGAACCAGGTCTCCCTCTTGGAATGCTCGTCCTGTGACGTTCCAGGCATGGAGTCGATGCAGGTCTTGCTGATAAATGGTCGACCGGATCAAAGCCATCTCACGCTCCTCCTCTAGGAGATCAACGGCGTATTCTCGTGCTTGTTCCACTTCAGCTTCTGTGAATAGTTCCACTCTGGGGGCATTGTGCAGCAAATCACTCGGGAGCACGACCTCCGCACGTACACCAAGAAGAAAGGAGTTCGGCCAGTCAACTGATTTGGTGTTGTCCTCAGCCCCCATAAGACGGAAGGCAGCTCGGTTACCTAGGCGCCAGCAGCATGCTTGAGATCACGCATCAGGCGGGGTTTTAATCCTTGGAGAATCAAACCATTCGCCATCTCTGCCTGCCCGTTCGACTGAGGGTGTGCGACAGATGCATAATTGACCCGAGTGCCTTGGGTCGCGCAGAACGCCTTGAACTCGTCAGAATCAAAGTTGGAGCCATTATCCGTGATAATGTTGTGAGGGACTCCATATCTGAATATCAACTCCCTGACAAAACTGACAGCAGTGCTAGTGCTGAGGTTCTTGATAGGTTTAGCTTCAATCCACTTGGTGAACTTGTCGACTGCTACGAGCACATGGGTGAAACCACTCACGCCAGTTTTGAAGGGGCCGACTATATCCAATCCCTAGACTGCGAACGACCACACAAGAGGGATAGTCTTCAAGGAGGATGCTGGCTTGTGGGACATGTTGGAATAGAACTGGCAGCCTGCACACTTGTCGACTATATCCTTCGCCATTTCGTTTGCCCGAGGCCAATAGAATCTCGCTCGGTATGCTTTGGCCACGATGGTCCGAGAGGACGCATGGTGACCACAGGTCCCCGGGTGGATATCGTTTAAGATCATTCGACCTTCTTCAGGGGTGATGCAGCGCTGGGCTACTCCTGTGACACTTTCTCTATAAAGTTGATCTTTCATCACTGTAAAGGCTTTGGATCGATGGACTATCTGACGGGCTTCGTCTTCGTCTTCTGGGAGCTCCTTTATGAGAAGGTACGCAATGTACGGCACTGTCCAGTCGGGCGTGATCACTAGGACTTCCATGATCAGGTCGACCACGGCGGGAATTTCAATCTTAGTTGGGTTGGTTGAACTTATCAGTTGTGGTGCTTCTTCCCTGAAGGGATCTTCTTGTATGGACGGGGTATGGAGGTGTTCCAAGAATACATTACTGGGGATAGGCTTACGAGTGGAAGCTATCTTGGATAGATCATCCGCCGCTTTATTCTTGAGTCGAGGTATGTGGTGGAGCTCTAACCCCTCAAACTTCTTCTCCAACTTTCTCACTGCATTGCAGTAATCAGTCATTGTAGGGCTTCTGACATCCCATTATTTCATCACTTGATTGAACACTAAATCTGAGTCCCCGTAAACTATCAGGCGCCAGACACCGAGTGAGATGGCCATACGTAATCCATCTAAAACCGCCTCATATTCAGCTTCATTTTTGGAAGAATCAAAGTGAATCTGAAGGACATAATTGAGCTTGTCTCCTCGTGGGGATACTAAGACCACTCCTGCGCCAGAGCCATTCAACATTTTGGACCCATCAAAGAACATGGTCCAATGTTCTGATTGGATTTGAGTCGGCTGTTGTTCTGTCCACTCTACGAGGAAGTCCGCAATTTCTTGAGACTTGATGGCCTTCTTTGCCTCAAACTTGATATCCAATGGAAGAAGTTCAATCGCCCATTTAGACACTCGGCCAGTTGCATCTCTGTTATTCAGAATCTCTGACAAAGGAGCATCGCTGACGACTGAAACTGAATGATCAGAGATGTAGTGTGCAACCTTTTTCATGGTTAAGTAAATCCCATAAACAAGCTTCTGATAATGAGGGTATCTCTGCTTGGATGGGGTCAAAACTTCTGAAATGTAATAGACTGGGCGCTGAACTTTGAAGGCTTTGCCTTCCTCTTCCCGCTCGACCGTGAGCACTGTGCTGACAACTTGTCACGCGGCTGCGATGTATAGCAAAAGAGGCTCCTTGCTGATTGGGGCAGCGAGCACCGGCTGGGTGGAAAGCAGGGCTTTAAGCTCTTCAAACGCTGCTTCGGCTTCATCTTCCACTCGAACTTGTCAGACTTCTTCATCAGTCGGATAAGAGGAAATGCCTTTTCACCGAGCCGTGAGATGAATCGACTCAATGAAACCAAGCAACCAGTAAGCTTCTGAACATCATGCAATCGTACTGGGCGTTTCATTCGGAGGATTGTGCCAATCTTCTCTAGATTTGCATCGATTCCTCGTTCGGAAACGAGAAAACTGAGTAACTTTCTGCCTGGGACTCTGAATATGCATTTTGATGGATTGAGCTTGATATTGTACCTTCTCAGGTTGGCAAAGGTTTCAGCAAGGTCAGTCAGCAGGTCGGAACCTTTGCGTGACTTAACCACGATGTCGTCCATGTAAGCTTCCACGTTTCGACTGACCTGAGTGAGCAGGTACTTCTGGATCATGCGCATGAACGTGGCGCCAGCAGTCTTGAGACCAAAGGGCATTGTGACATAACAAAAGCACCCGAATGGGGTGATGAAGGTAGTCTTGATCTCGTCGGGTCCAAAGAGTCAGATCTGATGGTACCCGGAATAGGCGTCCAGGTAGGACAGTCGCTCACACCCCGCAGTTGAGTCGACTATCTAGTCGATGCGGGGCAGCGGAAAATGATTCTTTGAGCAAGCCCGATTGATGTGCTTGAAGTCAGTGCACATTCGTAGTGATTTGTCTTTTTAGGAACCATAACAACATTGGCGAGCCACTCGGAGTGGTAGATCTCGCGAATGAATTCTGCAGCTAGGAGCCGAGCCACTTCTTCACCAATGGCTTTCCTTTTCTTTGCGGCGGACCGATGAAGATACTCTTTGACTGGTTTTGCCTTCGAGTCGACGCGCAAACGGTGCTCAGCCAGTCCCCTGGGTACACCTGGCATGTCAGACGGCTTCCATGCGAAGATGTCCCAGTTCTCACGGAGGAACTAGGTGAGCGCGGCTTCCTATTTGCTGTCGAGCGTTGTGGAAATATGAGTCAAAGCAGCATTGGGTCAGTCGGGTGGATGTGAACCAGTTTGGTTTCTCCGGCCGACTAGAATGCGGACTCCGAGGCAGGCCTCTTGGCACGCACCAAATCACTCGGATCTGCCGTCCTTTTGTGCTCTTGGAACTCCACCGCTGTCATCTGCTCATATGCTATTTTTGCACCATCTTGGAGGCAATCCTCCGCTTTCTTTCGGTTACCACAGACGGTAATCACGCCTTTGGGGCCAGGCATCTTCATTTTGAGGTACACGTAGCATGGTTGAGCCATGAAGCTGGCATAGGCAGGTCTGCCCAGAATGGCATGACACGCACTTTCACAATCCACAACTTCAAACCTCAACTAGTCTTTGCGGTAATTCTTCTAATCGCCGAAAACCACATCGAGAGCTATCTGGCCGAGTGACTCGACTTTCTTTCCATGAATGACTCCGTGGAACCTCATGTTACTCTCGCGTAGTTTATACATCGGAATGCCCATTCCTTTCAGAGCCTCGGCGTACAGAATATTGAGGCCACTGCCGTCATCCATCAGAACTTTGGTCAATCGGGTGCCTCCGACAACTGGGTCGACAACCAGCGCCTGCCGACCAGGGGTAGCCACTCGCGGCGGGTGTTCCGACTGATCGAATGTGATAGGAGTCTTTGACCATTTCAGATATCTGGGTGTCGCCGGAGCGACAATGTTCACTTCCCGGTTAATGACTTTCAGTCGACTTTTGCTCTCGACATCAACAAAAATCACTAGGGTGGCGTTAACTTGGGGGTATCCACCCTCCTCTTCTTCTTTGCCTTCCTCCTGTTCAGAATCCTTATCCTTTTCACTGGGCTGACCCTTCTTCTGGAAGCTCTGAATCAGGAGTCGACATTGTCGAGTGGTATGCTTGGGGAGGATCAGATTTCCCTCTTCATCTTTCTTGGTGTGAATATGACACGGCAAATCCATCACATCGTTCCCATCTTGATCTTTCACTTTATTGGGATTCTAGGGCCCCTTGGGCTTCCCCTTGAACTTCCCTTGGTTTAACACTGCAGCCTCGGCAAGCCCTGCTCCCTCAACCTTTCGCTTCTGCTTCCGACTGGTATTCCCTCCTCCGGTGTCCTGGGCGACTGTTTTGTGCTTGCCACTCCGTAGTTGGTCCTCCTCTTCACCTTTAGCATATTTGGTGTCAATCTCCATCATCCTAGTCAGAGTCATATCTCCTGTCCGACCGAACTTCAGATTGAGCTCTCTGTAGCGAACGCCTTCCTTGAAGGCACAGACTGCTTGGTGATCTGACACATTCTCCACTGTGTGGTGCAGAGTGATCCATCTCTGGATATAGTCCCTCAAGGTTTCATTCGGCTTTTGCACACAATGTTGCAACTCCGAAAGACCGGCTGGTCTCTTGCAAGTGCCCTCGAATGTTCTGGTGAACACTCGGGCCAACTCATCCCAACTCAAAATACTCCCAGGGGCCAACTGGTTTAGCCAAGCTCTGGCAGAACCTTCAAGCATCAGAGGGAGGTGCTTCATGGCCACCTCATCACCGCCGCCGCCGATGTGCACAGCCACTCGGTAATCTTCAAGTCAAGTGTCGGGCTTCGACTCTCCCGTGAACTTGCTGACACCAGCTGCCAATCTGAAGTTGTGGGGGATCTCCGCGGCCCTGGTGGCCCTTCCGAAGCACTCGGGGCCAGATACGTGGACCCTGCTGCTGCTGGGTCTGTGTCTGTCCAGCCCCTCCCTATATGCTCTATTCTAGTCGACTAAGCCCTGAACAAGGACTGACCTTGCATTGAACTCAGGCTCCCTTGGGTCAACAGGAACCCTGCGGTCATTACCGAATGGATGCCCGTCGTCATACCGCCGGGGCGCGTACGACCCTCCCCTCGGGAGGGGAGAAGGCACTTGATGGTAGTTGTCGCGGGCGAACTCACGGTCATCGTTCCCATGAACTCCTCCCAAATGCCGATCTTGACGGTGCTCACGATCTCTTTGCCTCAGCGGTGATCTGGGACTGTGTTCCGACTGAATGGTTTCTATCCTTACCGACCGATTGTGAATTCTGTTCCACGATTGGGACACCGTGGAGTTCTAATCTCCTGTTGCTCGGAGCAGCGCTCTGATCTGTTCCAGACCTCTCCCAGCCTCCGAACGGGACGGTTGGATGGACTCCGCAATACGCGCAGCCGCCACGAGATTCTGGATCGGTGTGCGGAATACCTGAGTTTCCGGTGGAAACAGTTGTCGCGTGTGCCGACTGGATCCGGGGATCAGTCGACGGACGCGTTCGTCAAGAGAATGCTGGAGATTATCCAAACGGGCGCGCTCGGCCAACGTGGCCAGCGCACGTCCTCCAAGGCTCGAGCCTCGGTAGTTTCCCCTACGATGGGGGTATGGAGAGCCTCCTCATTGCGGCGACGCAGATCCTCCCTCTGCTACAAACTGAGAGGTTGAGGCTGGTACTCCTCGTGGCCGAGCGATTTGTCACCGACCCGGTTCTCGCCATTGCGGCGGAAACCAAGCGGGTTGCGATGTGAGTCGACCATGAGAACCTCCGCCGCGGGGTCACAACTCCCGCTCTCGAAAAGTGTGTCTGCGAAGTCAGTCGGCGGGTCGACTGGACCGTAGGGATATACGTCGAGATCGATCGCCACGACCTGAGGGGTGAAAGCCTGCTGAGCCAGCGCATGCTTCACCCACCGCTGGAGCCGCGAGCGGCCCGACCGCTTGCAACGGCATCCAGCGGAGTGAGAAGTTGACATGGGAGCCGACTGATACGAAGTCGACGGCTGCCGGAGGAGGACGCCTTGAGCACTCGCGCGGAAGTGTAACGAACCTCGGATCGGCAGCGCCTGGACGTCGAGGGGGGCCTCCTGGAGCCAGGCCGAATCGTCGGCAACGAACGTGAGAGCTCCGAGTCAAAACTAGTGGCCCATGATCAAACCGGCGCCGGAAACCATGTTGATGAAGACTGAAGAAACTGCAACCTCGCCGGAGTCGCTAAGACGCTTTTCCCCACGGTGGGCGCCAAATGTCGTGGTACTAAGACCGACAGTAAGAATGAGGGGTACGTAGGAGGAGGCAATGCCCTAGCTACGGTGAGGTTGTATGCAAGTGTTTACGAGTTCAGGCCCCTATCGGAGGAGGTAAAAGCCCTACGTCTCGGTGCCCGGAGACGCTCGACTGGATTTCAGTATATGCGTGTGTGTTACAGGGGTGCGGACCCTTGTCCCAGACGAGGGGGTGGCTTATATAGAGAGTGTCAGGACCCCAGCTCCCCCCACTACTAGGGAAGACCTTAGCAGTAGCGCTGGTTTTGTGCTCACTAGTAGCGCGGGTGGGCGCGCTACTAATAAGGTGCTACAGCTATTGCTTAGCAGTAACGCGTGCCCGCGTGCGCTATTGCTAGGACAAATAGCTGCAACATTTGTTCACTCCCACGCTACTGCTAATTTAACTAGTGGCAGCATGTTTTCTCTCCATCGCTACTAGTATTCTTTTCTTATTTTTTTTATTTTTAGTGTATTTATGCGCCATCGTACAAATATTGGTACAATACCAGTTATGAGGTTTACATCATTATGTCCATAACAGTGTGTCAAATGAAGGTGGATTAGGTTCAAGTGGAGGCAATATGTGGTGCATGTCAAAAGTATACTACTAAACCAAACTTGATCTAGTTTGGCCTAGTAGTACTTTTGATGTGCACCACATGTTGCCTCCACTTGAATCTAATCCGCCAGCATAAGCTATTTAATCATCATCATAGTCATAACATCAACAATAGTTATTTAATCATTATAGTCATAAGATCAACAGTAGCTATCTAATCACCAGCAACACTAGCTAATAAAAATCATCAGTCATTGCTACCAACACTAGCTAATCACTCCTGCTGCTCTCTCTCAAGTAAAATAACATAAAACATGTGTAGCACTCGTTCTTCATCAAGTTGGAGCATGCAGATGAACCTGTCTCCTAATCGTGAGTTGCGCTTCTGATTGCTGTCCCCTAGTACTTCTCTGCGATCGTTCAGAATTTTGCTTCAATCTTTCACTATTAAGCATTCCTCGCTATTAGAAATCCCGAATGCACTAAAGTGCATTATATGATATCTTGGCCGTAAGCTAACAATTCTAATCTGACCTTTAGTCTCGATCCATTGAGGCACAACATTCAGCGGGAGTCCCTGTTGAAAAACATCGTATAGTAACATACTTAGCAATGAAGTTTAGCTTAAAAAATAATGTATGCAAAAGATGCACTGAGTACAAATAGTAAAAATCTTACCATCTTTTCTAAATAGATGTGACCGTAGTTCAATACGAACACTATTGGTCGCACGTTTTGAGTACTAAGATTTGCAAGTCCAAAAAAATAATTTGTCTTTACAGTATGAAGATCCTCAAGCCATGAAACATAATGACTTATCTCCTCGCAGTTTAGTTCAGCCCCGGGACAGTAGTAGGTCCTGTCTACGAAGAGCTGGACATGTTTGCTTGATTGGAAATAAACTATCAATAGAAATTAGTTGTCAACTATTTTTGAATAAACAATATCAAAGACATAAATATGGTTGAGAAACTCACATTTTGGTAGAACTGGAAGCGTCTGCACATCGACCCAGATGTCGGTATTACCTTCAATACCATCTTCCGGACGAATATCAAAGGTGATAACCATATCAGGCTCAAATGCATAAGTCTTGCATAGTGCTCGCCTTGTTTTGCATCCAAAATAGGTGTAGTCGTCTTCGTTGTATAATTTTGCATGGAAAATATAACCATGCTCGGTCTTCAAATAAAATCTCTTTACCTCCATAGTAGTTGTCATAGAACTGAAACCTATCTAATCCAATACAAAAACTCTTGCATGGCAGGGGATACGCTAGTAGAATAGTAAAAAAAATATAAGTTGAAGCAAATGAAGCATATGTCATGCTTAATTACGAAAAAAGACTTGTCGTTGTGACTTACTATATCCACTCCGAAGTTCTCGTCCAGCTTGATGCTGAAGCGCCTATCATCATCTAGGAAGATTCCGTCACACAGGTCGCGCTCGTCTTCGCAGTATTTGCAAATACCGAAATCCTTTTCATTGTCAGACATTTCCTATGTTCATAGTTAAAACATTAATTGAAATCCGGGGCACTCGATATTTCCTACATATTCTGGCACAAGTCATGCCAAAATTCACGGAAAAATCCGGCATGACCTTTGCTAAAATAGGACATATCGAGCGCCTGAAATTTGCCGGAACAGAAATGAATCAACACTCCGGCAAAACATAGGCCACTCGAAGGTGTAACCTGCAAACATGACCGGCCACTTGGGCAAGCACATATCCTATTTGAGCAACACAAGATATACATTTCAAAATATCTTATAGGACTCAAATTAGCATGCAATCAATAAGTAAAAGTAAATCATCTCATGCGTCTGTACATCGTCGTATATTATCACTAATACATCCCGAATAGTGTCATACATATAACATCACTAATACAACTAAAACCCTAGCACACGACGGGTATCGGCGCGGGCGGTGGACACCCACAGAGAAGGAACCATCACGGAATCATAGCTCCAGTGAGATCCCTGGAGAACCTGCCAGGTATTGGAGAACCTGTGCTCCAACGTAAACAAGTAGCGACGGACGTGCGCGTCCTCCTCACTGACACGGTGACGCACCACCTCCGCGGGGTCCTCGAGCCTCTGGACCGTCACTGGCCCACGCGACCGCCACCAAAGAAGGTTCGTGTCAACGACAGGCTGGCTCCTCACCAACCTGCGCCCTCGGTAGGTAGCGCGTCCCAGTACCACCCCGGAGGAGCCCAGTCCCGGACATGGCCCATCTGGTCAAGCAGGTGTCTTCCTCCGCCGACTCGACGACGAGGATGCGGGATAGGCATCGTCCACGTCGATGCGGGAAAATTGCTTTAACTAAAAAAATAGCAACAACTTCTTACTAACTAGTTCTATTAATTCAACTAGTTCTTACTAAAAATAAACTTACTATAAATAAAAATAAACTAGTACCTAATTAGTACCTAGTTCTTACTAACTAATTAGTACCTAGGAACAACTGCCCTAATTACCATATAAATATCCATTTTTTAACTAGGGTTCATACTACCTAATTAAATAGGGTTAATACTAATTGTAATTAACTAACTAGCACTAAAAATAGCCTAGGGTTCATACTAACTAGCACTAAATAGCTAGGGTTCATACTAACAGAGAGCAGAGAAGAGGGAAGGGGAGAGTGCTTACAAAGGGCGGGGAGAGAGATGGGGTCGGGGGAGACGGCGGCGAGGCGGGGTCCGGGGAAACGGCGGCGACGCGGGTCGATGGAGACTGCGGCGGAGAGCGAGGGCAGGGGCTCCGGCAAGGTCGAGGTCGAGGAGGAGGAGGCACAGGGGCGCGACGATGTTGAGGGGCAAACTTCGGCGGAGAGCGAGGGCGAGGGAAGGGGCTCCGGCGGAGGCGATGAGGGAGAGAGAATGGTAATTGGGGGAGGAAGCAGAGGAGAGGGAAGCCCGCGTAGGGGGTTAGGTGAAAATAGATTTAACAGTAGCGTGGGGATAGAAAACGCGTTGCTGCTAAAATCCATAGTACTAGCGCGGTTTTTGGAAGGGCGCTACTGCTATTCCTAGCACGTCGGAAACGGTGCGGCAATTATAGTACTAGCGCGTTTCGATCCTGCTGCGCTACTGCTAACAGGATAACAGTAGCACCCTTTGAGTCAACGCGCTACTGCTAAGTAGCAGTAGCGCCCTATTTTAACAAGCGCTACTGCTAAAGTTCTGTGTATAAGGTTTTCCCTAGTAGTGCCCCATTACACAGGGTTCAATGTACATAATGGAGGGGCGTTACTGATAACGCCCGCTATATGTGCCATCAATGTCCATGAATGCTACGGAGTAAATGTCCGACCGTTGTAGTTTCGTCTGCCTCCTGGTCTTCATAGGTCGAGTGGTTTCTTGTATGGTCGAGTGGTCTTGAGAAAGTTGGGGTATCCGAGTGATATGGTTGGTCGAGTGGTCTAACACTTGACGTCTTCCTTGGATACTCCCTGTTATCTCCTGAGCTTCTTTGCTTTTGGGGTAGTGACCTTGGGTAGGGCATGTAGGTCAGGCCTATGACGCTACCCTAGGTCTATATCCTCATCATCCACCATGCGCAAAAACAAAACAGTTTAGTACCACCTCGAAAAGGTACGGAGAAAATAATAATAGGAGCGAGGTGGACGGACGAAAACGGACGAAATTACGGTGGTAAGAAGTAATAGCCCTTTTATTATTATTAGGTATAGATATAGATATAGATGTGTAGACATCCATATATTTTCCTGGTGTTGGTGTTGCTAGTAACACTCCATCTTATCATCATCTTCTCCATCTAGCCGCGAAGGTGGCTTCAGCTGGCATCTTGCTTGCAATCAGCAGCAACCACGAAGCTTGCTGCAACGACTGGTATTCTTATTGTCCTACTTAGACACGATAACATCAAACAGTGCAATAGCCGATGCCTGGATGCGTCCCACGTTGTGACATATAGCCATTGTTTGTCGATTCAGTACTGAACTTAATTCAGAGAAGTTTGGCAATTAAGAACTGAACTTAATTCAGGGAAGAAAGATCACATGAATGAATCTATAATACAGGAGCTCTGCGATCATTGTGAAACAAGGGTTGCTCACGGCATGATCAATCAGGAGCTACCAGGGAGAAGTCCCCAGATGATTGGTTGAGACGAGGAACTAGTGCTACAGGACATAACTAGCGCAGTGGTTTTGAGAGATTTGTGATAGCAAACTACCCTATTTTTTATTTTATTTTTTGCAAATACCAAATTACCCTATTACAAACACATAATATAGAAAACAGAAAAGCTAATTTCCTGCCGATAGGAATTTAGTAATAGGCGCGGATGATTCAAGTCCGGTCGCTTTTTTCTTTTCTTCCTAACTAATGCCGAAAAAGGGTTTCCCTCGTTTTGTATACAAAGTAACCAACCGAACCATACAGGGATATGTGCTGGGGTGGAAACAGCACAGTCACGCCCAAAAGAAACGACAGAGAAAGAGCAAAAGAAACAAATGCCGACAAGGGCGGATCAACAAAAACGAAGAAGCCTCGCGATCGCTGCGCCCACCGGGCTCTTCCACTAGGCTCCAAGACTCCGAAGCGCCGGCACCAATCAACACCTCCAAGAAGGATCGCGACGATGACGACGCTGCTGCCAAGGGTTTCCCCCGGTACACGACGAGGCGAGAGGAAGGGTAGCCCCCGACGCCCTCCCGGAAGGTCAGGTGGCACCCACAGGCGCCACCGCGCCGGAGTCGGCCACGCCGACAGGGGTTTCCCCCGATCCCAACCCGCACCTTGGGCGCTCCGGATCCAGCCACCAAACCAACCACCACCCTGCGCCAACGCGGTCATGAGGCCTCCACGCCGTCTCACCACGGCACCGCGAAGTGAGGACAGCGCGGCGAATCAGAGCCGGGACTAGGGCATCAGCACTATCGGCACATGGGAGGGCCCCACCTCCACCGTCAGCGACGGTAGCCGTCCGGACACAATAGCAGGAGCACACCAGGCCCGTAGGCCCACAGGCCCGGTTGAGCCCTCGTGGGCCCGTAAAGCTCCCACCTTCGCGCTGCTGCCGGCACGCCATCGGCGCCGACGCCCCATGTCCGAGCCGCTCCTCCTCCTCACGGCGCCGCAGACAACGAGACCACGCCGGGGGGCTGGCCCACTAGGGCCCAGATGGGGCCCGTCGGGCCCAGATCTAGGCCGGGGGCGCGTCGACAGCAACCCAGCACCACCACGCCGCCCCGCCGCGAAGGAGCAGCGCCGTCACCACGCCTGCCGCCGGCCGCCGCCGCAGGGCTGCCGGACCGCAGCCAAGCCGGGCTGCATCGCTGCCGCCTCCAGTACATAACTTATCATGGTTTTTACACTGAAGTTACTGGGGTTATGTTTGAACTACTTTTTTTGTCGTGTCTTTGTAAACAAATTATCAGGTATATAATACCATCGTCTACCATCGGTATCGTGTCTGGGCCGCGAGGCGAGGTCTATATCCCAAGTTGTTGAATATTCATTCCCATGTTCAGATTCAAAGTATGGTCTCAGGATCGACACAATGTACTTGTTGTAAACCAAATACAAACCAAGCTATTTGACCTTTTTAATTAACTATTTGTATTAGTGTAAAAGAATATTTCTACACTAACTATTAGTGGACAATGGACATGCACATAAAAAGGAAATGATATGAGCTATGTCGAGAGTTAGCACTGCCCTTATATGAATAGCATGGTAACTCACATATCGCAGACCTGATAACTTATGTACCTCGGTCCTGATAACTTTGGCATGGGGGGAGGGGTTGATGAAATATCACCTCGGTAACTTTTGGGTGAATAGCATGATAACTTACACATCGCAGACCTGATAACGTATGTGCCTTGGTCCTGATAACTTTGGCGAGGGGGTTGTTTAAAAGCATACCCCCAACAACTTTTGTGTGAATAGTTTGGCACTATACGCATCGTATAGGTAATAACTCATGCACAATCACCGCAATAATTTTAACCCGGGCTAATAAAAAGGTTAGAAGGTTTATGTCCCAGTAATATCTGTGTAAATAACATGGTAACATATGTAGCTCATGCGTGGTACCTTACTTAGTCCATAAAAGGTAACTTTTGATCCGAAATAAAAGTTGTCTAAAAAAATCAACATGGGATATAGTTTTAATGCTCTCTTCGAGACGTTTTTTTATGTGAAAAGAGATCTTTCAGTCGGACCAACGGTTTGATCTACAAAACATTTTGAAGTTCCACAATAAAGGGAAATCAACAACGATATCAACACACTTTTATGCCTCGGTAATTTCTATATAAATAAGATGACAACTTATGTATCATAGACGTGGCAACTTACTTAGCTTGGTCCTGAATAATCTTTTATGTTAAAACAAATTTTCAACGGAGCGATAGTTTAAGCTACAAAACATTGTGAATTTTATTTTTCAATTAAATCTTTGGTGACATCAGCTTTTTTATTTTTTCTACATGCAACTATTGTACAACACAAAGAGAGTCTACATGCACGCACACGAGGAAAGTTTGCATTGCATATAACTGCATGGGTAATTAGGGGGAGTCGTGCGGATTTATTGCTATTTTTCGGACGGCGGGATTTTAGCAAAGTCCTATAGAAAATGGTTCTAGCTAAACACACAATACATGTCTGGAATTACGGGGTATGCTGCTGCGTTGATGCAGGGACGGCTGGGTTTTTTCTCGCTGTGATTTGAGACGAAGCGGTGGTGCAAGGCGACGCAGTGTGGGCTGATCCAATGGTTAACGTGGCTGCCATCCAATGGTGCAGAAGGGGGCCGATCCTGGCTCAGATAAGTCAGCCAGCACAGAGTGCTGGCTGATGGACTTTTCATCTTTTACATATGAAAAAAGTATGTTTTTGGTCTCTCAAATTCTTCAAAAGTATAGACTTGGTCCCTCAAGATTTTTTGGTACATATTTGGTCCTTCAGGTCACAAAACCGGGTCAATTTAGTCCAAACCAGATTTTGACCACTTTGATCGGGCTTGATCTCCTAGATTTTGACCAAGTTTGGCCGGAGGAACGATAAATTCGAAAAAAAAACTGAATTTATTGGCATCGAATATGCTTACATGTACAAGGTGCGTACCATTTTTCGTGGTCTCTCGACACTCAGGAGTCCGTGGAAAAAAGTCTACTCTAGGTGAACAGTAAATTTGAAAAACAAATTGCAAAATTGTTTTTTAAAAATCTGAATCTTTTTGGGGTTCAATTGGCTTTGGTGCGCAAGGCGTGGGCATCATCTTTGGACATTAGAGGAGCTCGTGGCAAAAAAACAAACAAATGTGAGTTCATAAAATAATAGCCAAAATTTGTTTTTTTTGGCTAGAGCTCGTCAGATGTCATTTCACAACAAAAAATTGTACACACAAAGCCCACCCGCCAATCAATTTTAGATTTTTTTGAATAATTTTGCTAATTTTTTGAATTTACTGTTCACATAGAGTAGATTTGTTTCTTTTTACCACGAGCTCCTCGGGCATCCAAAGACCATGAAATTGGCACACACACACCTTGCATATCTAAGCATATTGGATTCAAAAAGAAAATCATATTTTTTTGAATTTGTTTTTGAATGTTTTTTGAATGTACTGTCTTTCCTGTCAAACTCGATCAAATTTGGCCGGTCAAGGTGGTCAAAACATACCCGGTTTTGATACTTGAAGGCCAATTGTGTACCAAAAAATCTTGAGGATCAAGTCAATACTTTTGGTGAACTTGGGGGACAAAAACATAGTTTTCTCCTTACATATATTGATCTGAGTTCTCTCCGTTAAAAGGAATGTCTCACTCATTGGAGGCATAATAATGTGGTTGCAGAATATATATACTCGCTCTGATTCATAATATTTGTATTAGATTTGTCTAGATACAGATGTATCTAGTAGATACATATGTATCTAGACAGTGTCATCACATTCAACAAAAATTGCAGCCGGCAGGATCCCACGATGTATTATGTCCCGTACGGAAATTGATAAGCACGTGTGAGTCTGATTGATCCTCGACACGGTGGAATCCCAAAAGTTTGTAAACCCTAGTCAAATGCTAGCTCCGCCACTATTCAACTGTTGTAGCTGGTCTGGGAGGCCGGCCGGAAGCAGACCACTAATCAACATGGACCTAGGCGTCAGGGCAGAGGCAAAGGCGGACCAACGAACAAGGGCGACCATGTCTCGCGTCCGCAGTGCAATTCCTGGGTGGCGCGTCCAACGGCGACCTGGGCAGCGATGGCGGAAGACAGAAGTGTGACGCGGCGGCGGAGCGGAACCTTAGCCGCTTGCGGTTGCTTCGCACTGGAGGAGAAGAGGAAATTGAATCAGAGCGAGCGAGTCGATCGACGAGGCGGGGAAAAGGAAATTGGCGGGCCCACCCGTCGGCGCAAACATTAGCGATTGAAATGAACCACGTACCACGACTTACCATCACCGCTACGGACTCCCGCTTTAGGAGTAGAGATTAAAAAACACATAGTAGCTGGCACATACAGTTTCCACTGAACCCATCCTGACAGGCCGTTTGCATGCATGCATGCATATTTGGTGGTACAACAACACTGTCTGTTTCCCTCCTAATGAATGAAGGGAACCTCATCGGCCGGTTGGGCGGGCGAGCTGCGGGAACACCACGGGGATATCCTCCTGCATCTGCAGCATCTGCAGCGCGGGGATATCCTACTGCATCTGCAGCATCTGCAGCGCGGGGATATCCAAGCCCTCGCTGATACCTTTTTCGAAGGTCTCCTGCATCTGCAGCGCGTACTCCAGGTTCCACAGCACGTCGCCCATGGACGGCCGGTCCACGCCGTAGTCCGACAAGCATTTCCACGCCGTCTCCGAGAATTTCTTCAGGCAGTCCGGCGCGATCTTGCCCGCCAGCAGCGGGTCGATGATGTCGTCCAGGGTCCCATTCCTCTGGCAGCGCAGCGCGTGATCGGCGAGGCTGACCTGCTCCCTCGGCAGGCTCACGTTCAGCGCCGGCCGCGCGCATAGCACCTCGAACAGCACCACGCCGAACGAGTACACGTCCGACCGGTCCGAAAGCTGCTGCCGCCGGAAGTACTCCGGGTCCAGGTACCCGAAGCTCCCCTTCACAATCGTGCTCACGTGCGTGTGCCCGAACGACGGCCCGGTGAGCGACAGCCCGAAGTCGGCTACCTTGGCTATCATGCCGCGGTTGCTGTCGCCCAGGAGGATGTTGGTCGACTTGATGTCGCGGTGGATGATGTTCTCCGAGCAGCCTGCGTGCAGGTAGTGCACGCCCATCGCCACCCCGATGCAGATCTCCAGCCGCTGCTTCCACGACAGTGCCGGCAGTGCCGGCTCGCCGGAGCCGTACAGGTGTTGTCGCAGCGAGCCTCTCTGCATGTACTCGTACACAAGTATCATCTCCGCCTGCTCGTTGCAGTACCCGATTAGCGACACCACATGCCGGTGCCGGATGCTGGACAGCAGCACGATCTCCGCCTGGAACTCCGGCAGCCCTTGCTCCGAGGTGAGCATGGCACGCTTCACCGCCACAGGCGTGCCATCGCCGAGCGCACCCTTGTACACATTCCCGAACCCGCCGACGCCAATAAGGTTGCGCTCGTGGAAGTTGTCCGTGGCAGCCTTGATCTTCGCCAGCGAGATGTGCAGCTTCTTGCTCTCCCTTTCCTTTTAAAATATAGGAGAACATAATAACAAAAATAATGTAAACTGCTTTCTGGCCTCACAAATCAAAACAACACTCTTATTTAAACTCTCGGGTTCAAAAATTTTTAAACTATCAATCGGCACATAACCATTGAATATAAGGAGGGAAAAATCATCAAATGGCACATGATAAATAATGATGGCATTGCAGACTAGGGCCAGTATGATCTATGATGCCTGCTAAACCAAATGCAAGCAGAAAATGCAACACACTATGGATCAATAGGTTGTTGGCTCAGTACTTCAGCGGTTAGTGCTGGAGAGAGATAATTGGGTCCAGCGTTTTGGGTACCAAGCGGAATTTCGCGATCTCGCGCGTTTACCGCGTTTACCGTCACCCCTCGAGAAACACTCATACCGAGCAAAATATCTCGAATATTTTGAAAATTTTGAATTCAAACGCTCACTGTCCAGTTAAATAGGCGGCATCTCTTCTATTACAACATAACTGATAGTGTCCCCGTGGCAAAGGTAGCAACTAGGCGCAACTACTGCAGTGACCAGGGATCGAACTCACAGCGTACGAGCAAGCAGAAGCTGCTGTACACTAACCACTACGCCAAGGAATGGTTTGTGATACATAGGAGTAAAATACATAACTATATCGACGTCAAAAATATTTGAATTCAAATTTTGATTTTAAATTCCGTCCGAGTTTTTTTTCGGAATTTCGCGGTTACCGTGGTAACCGTAAATTCCGGTGACCCTCGAGAAAAATGGTTTGCTTGGGATCCAAAACCTTGATTGGGTCTAATCGTTTGTCCATCAAGGCAGCAATCATCTTTAATTAACCAGCAAGTGCATACCAAGAATTTTGAGTCGATGAGCTGATTCATCAGTACCCTGACTCATAGACTACTGCTCGACTAGTCGACATGTACTTCAGCAGTAGCTAGTACAAAAATACTATAGCACTCTACTACTAAGGCCTAGTACATACTCCCTCCATCCGAAAATACTTGTCATTAAAACGGATAAAAAAGATGTATCTTATACTCCCTCCATCCGGAAATACTTGTCATCGAAATGGATAAAAAGGGATGTATCTAGATGTATTTTAGTTCTAGATACATCTCTTTTTATCCATTTTGATGACAAATATTTTTGGACGGAGGGAGTAGTACAGTATACAATAAAATTAGAAGGAATGGGAAGTGGATCAACCTGAATCTGTGCCAATTGTATCCAATGGTCAGGCACGCCCCCTTTCCACGAACCAGCAACCTATAAAAGATAAAACAAATCAGATTTGCACTATAAAACACACCAGAAGTGACATTTTTATTGCACAAAATACATTGGAGCATCAATTTGTCATCAAGATCAGGCCAGAAAATCATATTTCCATGAAGGATAAGTTGGAGCATTGAACTAGTCGAGTCGAACAAGCTAGTCGACAGTTAGGTTGCGACTCATAGGATAGTCGTTCGACTCATAATCATTGGTACTGACCAAAAAGTATTGCACTCAAACCAGAGGTACAAAAGACAGCACTCAACATGAATAGTCAGACTAAGCAGTCACCGAGAAACTTGGTAATGGCGTATATATACATTCTGTTTATGTAAACGCAAAATTACAAGGAGGGATTTTATTTTCTAATAAGCATATGACTAGATTACAGTGACAGGAAGATTTCAGCAGTACAATATAGCTGACTGTACATAAAGAGCCTGCAAAACAGTAAAAGTTGTATGACATATTCACATGTACTGCTGGTTCAGAAAGTTGTTCCCTTACAAGTAGAGATTATAAAGCAGAAAGGTGTGGCTACACTCGGGTGTACTACACTCGAGTTCACACAAAAAAACACGTATCAAACGTGATCCATTCTCATTATAAATATAGAAAGAGTTTGTGGAAATATAAATTAGTCTTGAGTTGAATGCTGAGCAGAAGAATCGATCGTAACTTGTCAGCATCCAGTGAGCCAAGCCTGAGAGGCATTAGCAGTTTAGCAACATATGAACCAACCTAAACACATACACACAGCACCGCTCAGTACCGAGTTATGACACCTAATTATTATATACATCCTTTCCGTTGAAAAATTAAAGTGAATCACTGTTGTGAAAGCCACTACACGAGATGTCTTGGTCAAAAGTAGAATCAAGGCCAACGAAGTAGATATAATATAACCATGGCATGCTAAAAACTACAACTGTAATCAACAATGTGTTAATACAATAATGATGAACTGTAGCTACAGAGTAATGTGTTAATATCAATACTCAAATTCGAACACAACGTATGGTGAACATGAGAAACCCCATAGCATGACTGCATGATCATGAAATGGACACACACAATTGCACACACATCTAAGGACTTCGATCAAAGGTTCAAAGCTTTCCTGATGAAACTGTATACACTTAAACATGAACACGCTAGTTGACCGCATTGTTGTTTCAAATAAAACAGTGGCCCAGCTGCCTTAAGAAATATTTCATTTTTCTCTGAAAAGATTAAACCATTCAGAAAAATGTACTATTTTGCCTCTGTAACAGACAGGATCAAGTAAGCATATCTATCGCATTACTGCAGACCATTCGAAAACATAAGTTTAGGATTATTTATATTTAAACCCAAGTAATAAATGATTTTTATTTGACATCCCCAGACATAAAGGTTCAATCCTCCAAAATTACAGAATGCAAGGTAGGAGAAAATCCAATCCTTAAAAAAATGCAACATACTCCCTCCATCCGGAAATAGTTGTTATCAAAATGAATAGAAAGGGATGTATCGAGATGTATATTAGTTCTAGATACATCCCTTTTTATTCATTTTGATGACAAGTATTTTCGGACGGAGGGAGTACTAAATAATAAAATTGCAACACAACACAACTTCTGCACAATAACAAAAACGCCAACTATTCCAACACACTGCCAAACAGTAGCTGACTAGCTAGATTGCTGTTTTTGCTGCCTCAACACGGCCATGCATGAACTTACCTTTGGTACTGATGAACTACTACATCCAGTTTCAGCAGCAAATTCAACCACATTTTGTGTTGCACCAAGCCTATTAATTATATCCTGCATATCTGGTCTTTTCGCTGGGTTAAAGTCACAGCACTCTATCGCTATCTCAGTGCATACTTGTACTTGTACCAGTTGTGTATCTCCGTGTGATTTCTCCAACCTATATCTCCATCTCTCCAGAACCTGCTAAATTTCCATCAGGTGTTATGACTTATGAAAAGAAGTAACATATATCTCCACCTCTCATATTTCAAAATTTATGACCATTTTTACAAGTAGTACTAGCAACCATTAACACTAGTGTTATTAATCACGAGGCACTGATACTACCCTTTTAAGGTGGTGTTTGTTTCTCTAGTCCCTGGGACTTTTTGAAAAAGACTCTCAAGGAGGTGCTTCTAATGACTTTTAGCAAAAAGTCCCACCCTGTTTGGTTTGCTAGGGACTTTTTCTAGCCCCTACACCAAAAAGTCCCTGGAAACAAACACCCCCTAAGACGTACTGTCCATTGATTGATTTGGAATCTTTCACCACTATAGTAAATAAATATTAATTCTTTATCAAATTTTGCAAAGTCACCTATTATATATCAGTTCTCTATCATATTTGGATTTAAGCTCTCGGAGTTTGTTCCTTGGTATTTCAATTTCTAAACTAAGTTCTTTTTTTCTTGAGTGTGAATACCATAAAGAGCAGTATCTTCGGTGCATGGAATTTCATAATTTTGGGTGCCTGACAGAAGACACCCGGCAAAAAAGTATTTTACTTTTCCTTTTTCAAATGAAGGAGATGTTTGCCAAGTACCCATTTTCAGTTCTCGGCAAATATTTTTTTTCTTTTCTTCTCCTTTCTTAATGCACAAAGTTTTTTCCTTCTCTTCTATTTGTGTTATTTTATTTTCTTTAGTTCCCGGCATTTTTCTCCTCCGCTCTTTCTCACCGTTTCTCTTCCATCACTATTTCCCACCTTTCTCCCCCGCCATTTTCCCCATCCTTTTCTTTCTCATCTATTTCTTCCCATTTCTTTCCCCTCCGTTTCCCGCCATTGTTTGCCCTCCCTCTTTTACGACCCTTCTCCGAGGAAGGAACTAGGTTTCAAAAGGGAACGAACCTGGTTTGGACATGAAGTGGTTGTAGAGTCAGCCACTAGCCTTGAAATTTTGGGTACACTATACATACACCATTGCATCACACATGTCAAATTTTGGCCGTTTGGGGGTTCATTTGCTATATTTAAGACTTTAAGTGCATTATTTGGCATTTAATGCATATAATTTCAAATTGTGGATACATGGAATCATGGTTAAAAGGATTGGAAAATCCTACTTGTAGTAGTCTTTAATATATGTTTAGCTCTTGTGCAAGGAAAAAATAACACCCTCATACACCAGTAGAGGGCAAGACTAGGCCACCAACATGAAGCTTTTTTCCATTTTAATTTTCAGAAATCATGAGACTTGGCATGGTGTCATGACATGGCCCCTAGAAGGTATGTAAAAAATTTGAGATTGTTTCACACATTTTTTTACGTGGACTGCTAACAAACTGGACCATCTCCGAGGAAGGAACTTTTTTGACATGGAAAGTGTCAGATTTGGAGGTGAAAGTGACTGTTCATTTATCTGTTGGCCTTGGAACATTTCTCACACTCAACACACACCATTACATATAACATGGAATTTTTTGCATGTTCTGTAGGCATTTAATTGATATAATTCCAATGCGAACTCTGGGTAGTTGAAAATCGCCAGAAATTGGTCAAAAATCCTACTTGTATTCATTAGTCTATGTTTAGGCCTTGTTAAAAAAAGAATATGACTCCCATACACCGGGGGCCAAGACTAGGCCATCAACCTAGAGGTTTTTGGTTTAATTCTCAGAAAATTGAACTGAATTTGAAAAACATGAAACTTGCCATGTGTCATGATATGACGCCTAGAGATTGTGGTAATAATTTGCGATTGTTTCATAAAAGTTGTTTTGTAAGCTCCTTACAAACTGGATCATCTTTAAGGAAAGAACTAGGTTTCAAGAGGGAGCAAGTCTGTTTGGAGGTGAAGTGACCATTGATTCATCTCATTGGCTTGAAGTGACTATTGATTTATCGTGTCAATTTTGGAAAAAAAATCTGGGGTTCGATTGCTATATTTAAGATATTAAACGCATTTTTACGAATTTAATGGATATAATTCAAATTTATACATAAAATAATCGTTAGATACGGGTTTAAAAATCTTATTGGTGGTCTTTAATCTATGTTTAGGACTTATGTAAGGAAATAACAGTAATCCTAAACACCGGGTAGCTCAGACTCCGACACCAACATGGCGGTTATTGATATATTAATTGTCAGAAATTCAAACAAAGCCTGAAAATCAAGGAACTTGGCATTAATTGTGTCAATATATGATCCCTTGAGGTTGTTATAAAAAAGGATTTTACGCAGAAGTTGTCACATATACTTCTTACAAAGCAGACCATCTCCATGGAAGAAGCTAGGATTCAAAGGGAACGGGTGAGGTTTGGACGCGAAGCAGCCGCTGATTTATCCGTTAGTCTTGAAACTTTTCTACACTTAGCACATACTGTTACAACTAATATTTCAAATTTAGAATTTTACTGAGTCCGTTCGACCTATTGAAGTCATTAAGTGTCTTTTTGACATTTAAATTTTAGATAAAATTTATGAAAATTCCAAAAAACAACTTATATGTAGTATATTATATGTAGAAAATGTATTGAGGTATAGAAGATATAAAATGTATACGGTATAGACGCTATATTTTATTGTCAGACATCAAACATACAAATGGATTTTTGTAGCACTTGGCAAAATCTTATGTATCCTAATGCTCACCAAAGCCATCCTATGTTTTGATTGGCCAGGCCAACACCCCCACATATCACCATCTCGATTGCCCTTTGCCCACCAATCGAACGGCTCCCGCCTTTTCATCTCTCAGTTATCTCAATGTCGCTCTCTTCTTTCACTGCTCTCCCTTTCCCTGCTCATCCACCGGCAACAGCTGCGACCAACAGCGCATGGCGGCGGCAGCCATCAAGGACAACATTTCCATGTTGCCCTGGTGGCGGCCGACGATGATGAGAGGAGGGAGATGGTGGGTTGTGGCGGCTGACAACAACTCATCCCATCGGCCACTTCTCTCTGTATCTACATATCTATCCATTCATCCATCTATCTATCTATGTGTGTGTGCGTGCGCAACGGTGACGACCGATGACTGATGATGCAGGCATGGGCACGACAACGGGCGACGATGCAGGGAATGTGCATGACCGCGCAGGACCGGTTCTTCCATGGACACTAGGAAGGAGCAGAGTGCACAGGGACCACGGTCCAACTGCGACCGATGACCGATGCCGGGGTCCTCCTCCATTTCAAAAAAAAATGATTTGCTGAGTTCCTCCTGAGCGGTACTCGACAAAACCGTGGGACATGTGGCAACGCCATTTCCTTCGGCTGGACGTCAGCTGCTTTCTTTTACCAGTAGTCCCATTTGACACTCGACAAAGGCTTTGACGAGTGCCAGATGGATGACATTCGATAAACCCCGCCTTGCCAACATGGTGCATGCCTAGTTTATTTTTGCCTTCGTCAAGTATTTCTTGTACTCAACATCTACACGTACTGTCTTTCCTATAGTGTATGGTAACATGTTACAATTCTAATACCAGGGACATCCAAATTGTAATACTCCTTCCTTTTCATTTTATTATGCCTATCTTAAAAATCACCGAGGGCCTAATCAAGTCAAGCCATCAATTCCCTCTCACATGCATGCATCATGCATGTCCATCCCTCTCCTTCATGAATTGGCTTGTTCACTAGTGCCACATTGGGAACTAAAATTAGCCAATAATTAATGTGGCCTTAATTAATGATTACCTATTCACAAAGCAAATGGGCCATGTAAACTCAAAATTCTGGACTTTTTACATGGGCCGAAAAGGCTGTTCCAGTGCACTATATCGTAAGCTATATCTAATGCAATAAAATAAATGTTCTGATATAGCACTCCAAGTGCACTATATCTTTGGGTTGTATCTAAAACAACTCATTTAATTTCTTTTGTTAGAGCAAAGTGATGAGATGTCTTGGTTTTGTTACAAAGATCTATATTTAGATTAAGTTAAAATTGCTCTCTTTCCACATTACAAAGAGTGCCATATGAACTTTTTACCTATAAAATCATGCTATGCTACAAGCATTAGGAGTGACCTAATAAATTGAAAAGGAGGGATTATCTGGTAATGCACAGATGCATTGTTGTTATTTCAAAAGAAATGAGGTTATTTAGAAAATTTGAGGCTACCTTGATACCAGCAGAAAAGATGTTTAGTTCTTTGGAAGATAATAATTTGTGCTTTCCGCTGCTATTTTCTTTCGAAAATGATATTATGCTATGTGTAAACAAAAGAATGATATAATACAAGGTAATGTAATATTGAAATGAACTTGTCTTACGTTTTCAACATCAACATACCCCTTCTCTCCTGTTAGTATGTCTATGATTATAATACCAAGACTATATATGTCCGACTTGAATGTGATCTGTCTACCCCCAAAGAATTCTGGTGCCAAATATCCCCTGCATGAATATTTATATAATATAACTAATCAATGGGAAAAGGGATCGATATTCATTCATACATAACAAAAATGAGCTTCAAAGAGTCCTAGCAAGCTTACATAGTTCCAATCAACTTTGAAGCTACAGTTCGGGTTTGCTTTTCATCGAAGCACCTCGAAAGACCAAAATCGGTAATTTTTGGCATCATATGGTCATCTAATAATATATTTTCGGGTTTAAGATCCAAGTGAACTATGTGCTTTTGGTGAAGATAATACAAACCGTTACAAATTCCAATGATAATTTGATAGCGTTGTCTCCATTCAAGTCCACAAGATGCATCTACAAAATGGGAGAGGAGAAAATTGGTTTAGTACTTGATATACTTGAAGTCCTTAGTCATTGAACGCTAAATATATGGACTTAAACAAAATACGTGCCACATCATCCTACCAGTGATTTTCTTATCAAGACTTCCATTGCGTAGATATTCAAAACAGAGCAACCTTTCTCGTACATCTGCCAAGACGAGCTTTCCCTTGTAGTCTACCATTTCCCCTTGTGCGTTAGAGCAATATCCTAGAAACCGTACTATATTTTTGTGCTTTGCCTTCATTAAACAATGGATCTCTTCGCTGAATTGCTTCTCGTCAATACAAAACGTTTCGAAAAGCTTCTTCACAGCAACTGTGCCATTGTCAAGCATCCCCTATAACCGCAGCATGGTTTGGCAGCGTTAACTTAAGTTTTCAGATGAATTCTGATGAAGACAAGGGCAGCCAAGAGTTATCATATTCATACCTTATAAACAACTGCAAAGCCACCATAGCCGATGGCTTGGTCTTCAGAGAAACTGCTAGTGATATCCTCCAGAAGTGATAATGGTAGGGGCATTGGTTCCACATTTTCATCAAATAACATACACTCCAGTTTACTTCGTGCGATAATGGCTTGGTGGTCCATTTGCTGTTACAAGCAAAATAACCTTGAAACAAGAAAAACTGCAATATTTATGAGCCTATTAGACTTGGGTATATCACTCAGATCATGAAGAGCAGAGTAAATAAATATCATGACAATACACTTATTTCTTAGATAAAATTTGCAATGAAACACCTTTAAGAAAAAAATGACATCACTAATCTTTAGCATGATATATTTCACAAAACCCAAAAGCTTTTGCATTTTCTCAACGGGAAAACATAGCTAAAGATGAAAATGGAGGTCGGATCTTAACCGTATGATGTCACGACCATGGAGAGCACTACTTCGCTATCTTGAGAAGATAATTTCCTGGAACAAAAGTAAACAATGGTAATTACCTGGAGAAGCCCGCTGCAGTGCTATGTAGAGATGGCGAGTTTCAGATGTTGCCTAGTCCTGTGGAGAAGGGTGTTTCTCTAGGTGTAGGTACTTTCTGAGAGGTGAGAATCACGAGATCTACATTCTGCACAAAAAATATAACTACAACTCCTGTTGAGAAAAAAAAAGTTTGATTACTTGTTATGCTGGACCCCGGTGGAAGAAAGATTTTGAAATAGTTGAGCTGAGTCTAGACAGGTCATGCTGTTATTCTCTGAACAAATCAGCATTCTCTTACATTCGTAAGTCAAAGGCACAGCGCAGAAGTTCATTGTTCAAAGCTAAGGCAGAGTGTCCTTGGAATAAATTGGTGCAACCGCCGTTTACCTTCAAGTTGCAACCGCAATGCCAGCAGAGTTTATTGTCTTTTTTTCGCATGGACAACAGAGTTTATTGTCAGCAATGCCAACTAGGTGCACCTAAGTAGATGATCCCCACTACTTTAATTTCTCTTAACATGCAGCTATGCCTCAGAATCTCCATGGAATTTACACTATACTAGAAGGGCTGGTGAGCGCTTAGTTGCGTTGTTCGTGTTGTCGGGTTTCTTAAAAAATAATCACCATGTTTTAAAATTTAATTGGAGACCTCAATTAAATGTGGGCTCTTTAAAACTAGGGAGCTTAGTGTTAAGAGGATACCTAAGTAGATGTTCCCAACATGTAGCTATGCCACCTAAGTGAATGTGCCACATCAGCTACCATGTTCCAATCGGTGCTTTTGTTTCCAACTGTAATAGCAGAAGAGCTGAACTTAGTAATTGCATGCCGAGGCTGTGACTGCATATCTTCTCCACTATAAGGCCTTTCCCAGTGCTCCACGGTGTACAAGTGCTAAGCATGCCACATACGCGAAAAAATGACATGGCATAGTAATTAAGGAGGAGAGAGAGCATTTTAGTGACCACAGGAAGAAACAATGCCAAACACACCAAACTAGGCAAAACACTTAAATGAAGGAAGCTATTCCATGCATGAAAGAGTTTAGGTGCTAAATCATCAAGCGAGCTTAGTTACAACAAGTTAAGCACCTATGCATTTGTGACTTGAGTTGCTAAGCCATTTACTACATTTGCACCACATCTAAGGCTGGTCACAATGGGGAGGAACTTAGGAGTAACATCACACACTCCAATACAACTTTGCTTATGTGTCACATATTTAATGAAGAGAGAGGTGCTTGTGGTAACTAGCTAAGTTACCGGAACATCACACACTCCAAGAAACAATGAGTCTATAACCTAATAAATACATTGTTGCATGACACTCCATAGATGTTCCTACCCACTGTGGATGTAGTAACATAGTCTAGGGAAGTGTGTAAGTTACTAGACTATATTCTTGCCCATTGTGACCAGCCTAAGCACCTTTACATTGGAAGGGGTAGCCATCTGATTCTTTCGTGAAGCCACATCCCCTTCCTAGGCCCACACCTTCCCCACGAGTCACTTTGCTTCCTCTTAAATGTCCAATCCAGCCCCTTCCCCTACACGAGTCTTCTTGATCTAGGCAACCGAACAGGCGCTGCTCCACTAACCTGATCCCTAGACCTCTCCCCTTCAATCTATAAAGGTTAACTTCATGGCACTACAACTTGGAAATCAAGATCCCCTTCATAGCTCTACTCCTCTTACCGAAAAAGGGTCCCCCCCCGCTTTGTATTCCAAAGCAAACCATCATTGTACACATCGCAATGCTGGGACGAGCAGCACAACAAGCCCAAAGAAAAAGAAAAAGAAAAAAATGCCAACAGCGGCAGCTCAACAAAGTGCGGAAGACCCGCGGCCGCTGCGCCCTCCAGAAACAAACCACCACAGCCCGAGGCTCCGATCTACCGCAAACTAAGCAGCACCTCCAAGAAGGGATGCGACGCCGACGACGCTGCTGCCCAGACAAGTCCTAGGGTTTCCCCCAGTACGCGGAGGGAGGTGGGGGATAGCTACTCCCAACACCCTCCAAGAAGGGATAGTGGCACCTGCCGGTGTCAACGCATCGGAGCCAGACGAACCGACAAGGATTTCTCCCGCACGCCAAACCCCACCAGCCAATCGGAGCCCAGCAGCCAAACCACCGCCCAACTATGCGCCATCACGGTTGCGCCGCCACCAACACTGTCTCGCTGCGAACACCACCACGAGGCCAAGAAGACTGGAGAGAAGATCCGAGCGGGGGAAGCAACAACATCAAGGCAGAGCGGGAGGAACCACCTCCACCGCCGTCGTGCGGGAGGCCTGCGCCTCCGGCACCATCGCGGTAGTCGTCCGGACACGGCAGCGGGGCATACCAGGCCACCCCTGGCCCAGTGAGGCCCGAAACAGGACCGCTAAGCCCTGCCGGCCATGCTGCAGCAAGCTGGCCTCGACGCCACCAACACCCCGCCGATCATCGCTGCTCGCCACCGCCTCCTGAAGGCCACGCCGACGCCACGCCTGTCGCCGGCCCGCCCCGACCCAGATGGAGCCCGAAGGGCCCAGATCTGGGCCGGGCGGGCACCGCCAGCTCGCGCCGCCGCCCAGAGCTCGCCCCCGCCTGCGACAGGACACCCCGCCGCCGCGCAGGACCGCTGCCGCCTGAAGACACCGCCCGGAGCCGCTCCGTCCCGCGCTGGAGAAACCCTAGACGGGGAAGGGCCGGGGGCCGCCGCCACTAACGTCGCCTGGACCAGGCCCGAGGCGGGCGCCGGCGCCGGCGGCAGGAAGGAGGAGGAGAGAGGGTGACGCGCGCGAGGAAGGAAGGGAGGCGCGGCCGGCCGCCCGCGGGGGCCGCTCTACTCCTCTTCGGTTGCCCCCCTCCTCCACATCTAGCTTTGCAAGAGTCGTAGACAGCGCATCGGTCTCGCCGTATCGAGTCTCGATCTGGCCGTCCAAGCCTAGAAGATGCAATGTTGATTCCGCTGGCGCCGTCATCATCCATCACCTTTTTCTTGCATTCACCCGGAAGCAACCTTACAACCTGCGTCCCTCCATGGATATTTCGTATGGTTGGCAGATATTAGATTGCTTTTTAGATTATGCAATTGGTGCCTAGACCCTAGAAACATTCAAACCTTTATTTTTGCGATCTCAAGCGATTCTATTGGGAATCATATCAAGTAAGTTTTTCTTGGACTGTATTGGCTGATTCTTTGCTATATTCATAATGATTGTTCTTATTGGCTGTGTCAGGGTTATTTCGGTTCAGGGTACTTTATTGGTTGATAAAGTAAAATCTTCTTGCAACTTTCAATTTTGTCTCGATGCACCACCGGAGTTGACCGGGAGTAATTTATTATCCGATTGATGATATTTCCTCAGATTATTCTGATCCTTTTGCCAGATGGTAGATGAAACGCCCATGTGGGCAGAAGCGTGTGTTGTATCAGGGTGCAACGTGGAGGCAAAACATGCTTCCTATCCATGGGCCCATCGATTTCTGAAGCCAAAATCCATGATTTATCACTAGCTATATGAAGAACGTACTATTGCAGTGGTGTAATACCTGTGATGGCATCACCAAGTGAGATAGATGCATGGCAAAGAATTATCTTATATGCTTACTTACTGCTTTTGATGTGCCAATAAAATGTATGAGTTTGTTCCTTATTTCCTACGGCTTCAGAGTGGGTTATTAATTTTTAAGATAAATGGATCAGTCGGCAAGGATTCTGATATTTATCATATCTTTTGAGAGCAGCAAAACACACACACACACACACACGTGTGTGTGCGCGCGCGCGCGCGAGTCGTCAAGAGTCCGTGTAGGATTTGGTGTAGTTGGGTCGATGGTGCTTATGCATATATATGCATCAGGGCTACGCAAGATTGTAACATCGTGGAGAAAACCAGAAAATAAAAGGTGGAAATTAAGGGTACGAGACGTACCTTCAGCTATCAGTTTTCGTGCGTGTGTTCGTCCTGTGATTTGATGTAATCGATCCTGAAGGTGAAGTTGCAACAGGAGACACACCCCACTTGGCTATTCTGAGAAGAGTTTATCCTAGAACAGAAGAGATGGTAATTACCCTTGGTTATTCTAAGAAGACATCATCCTAGAATAGAGGAGATTGTCATTACCTGGAGAAGATATCATCCCTGCTGCAGTGCTGCTTAGTGATGGCGAGTTTCAGATGTTGCGTAGTCTTGTGGAGAAGGAGAAGGAGAAGGAGAAGGAGAAGGGGTGAGATCTTGATCCTGCACAAACATAGAATTAGGACTCATAATGGAGATATGTTTGATTATTCGGTATGGTGGAATCCAGCTGGACGCAACATTCTGAAATAGTTGGCCTCTGTCCACACATGTCAAAGCTGTTCCCATTCAGAAGTTGGACGAACCAATCAGCTTGTCCAAACGTGAAAGCAGAGTTTTTATTCAAAGCTAAGGCTGAGTCACCTTGTCATCATAGATAAAATTATACCAAGCACGATGCGATGCTAAAGCTAAGTGGCCTAGTACTTTAGTCGTTGTCTAGCAGATTCGGGTGTTGGATGCAAGCAGAAGCAGCCTGGAAAAACATAATGTTTTACACTGCAAAAGTATGTCAAGGATGCGCACGACAGCAAAAAGCAGGTGGGGGCAGAGACTTTGTAATCTGTAATGGAATGTGAGATCCATATCTATCTCCTAGAAACGTACTCCCTCCGTCCGAAAAAGCTTGTCCCTCAAATGGATGTATCTAGCAACAAGTTAGTGCTAGATACATCCATTTGAGAGTCAAGCTTGGGGCAAGCTTTTTTAGTGGTAGATACATCCATTTGAGAGACAAGCTTGGGACAAGCTTTTTCGGACGGAGGGAGTACAAGGACTACGTACAGCTTGGACAGTTGAACAGATTAACTCTGGTTTCTTGTATTGATCATCTCACAGAGTACAACTTATACACGAGAGAGAGAGGGGCGTGCCCGAGAGAGTCGGCACGCAGGCCTGGGCTGTGGTTACAGATCCTATATTCTAGGGAGTGTACAAGAGTTACAGATACTATA
>NC_057807.1:6989926-6995930 GCF_018294505.1 Triticum aestivum
GATACACTTGAGATGGTAACCCTTTGGTGAACAAATCAGCAAACTGAGAGGAGGACGGTACATGCAAGACCCGTGCTTCTCCAAGAGACACCCGATCACGCACAAAATGCAGGTCGATCTCGACATGCTTGGTGCGTTGATGTTGCACCGGATTGCTGGCAAGGTACAAGGCGCTGATGTTGTCACAATATACCACAGTGGCTCGGCGAGGAGGATGGCGTAGTTCATGCAGGAGCTGACGCAACCAACACGACTCGACGACGCAGTTGGCGACCCCACGGTACTCTGCCTCGGCGCTTGATCGAGAAACGGTTGGCTGCCGTTTGGAAGACCAAGAGATGAGGTTGGATCCAAGGAACACGCAGAATCCAGATGTTGACTTGCGAGTGTCGGGGCACCCTGCCCAATCTGCGTCGGTGTATGCAACCAGGTCATGGGAGGAGGACCGGTAGAATTGCAGCCCATAGTGAGATGTACCCTGAAGGTAGCGCAAAATACGCTTGATCAACTGCATGTGACTGTCCCGTGGCGCATGCATGAAGAGGCACACTTGCTGAACTACGTAGGAGATGTCCGGTCGGGTAAGGGTAAGGTATTGGAGAGCACTGGCGAGGCTGCGGTACGGCGTGGGACTGGAGAGGAGGTGACCGGCAGTAGCGGACAGTTTAGAGCTGGTGTCGATGGGCGTGGAGACAGGCTTGCAGTTGAGCATTTTGGCACGATCAAGAATCTCGAGTGCATACTGTTGTTGACAGAGAAACAAACCCGAGGCATTGGGGGTGACGTTGATGCCCAAGAAGTGGTGGAGCTCGCCGAGATCAGACATGGAGAACTCGGACTTGAGGGCGGAGATGATGCGGTGGAGTGTGTGGGTGGAGTTGGCAGTGAGAATAATGTCATCAACGTACACTAGAAGATAGGCAATGCTTGTTCCCTGATGAAGTATGAACAAGGAGGTGTCACTCCGTGCGGCATTGAAACCAAGAGAAAGGAGGAACCGTTGGAACCGAAGAAACCATTGCCGTGGCGCTTGCTTCAACCCATACAGAGACTTGTGAAGTAAGCAAACATGATCCGGCCGTGAGGAGTCCACAAACCCAGCTGGCTGAGAGCAATAGACAGTCTCATTGAGCTCTCCATGGAGGAAAGCGTTCTTAACATCCAACTGATGAATAGGCCATGACTGTGAGGTGGCAAGGCTGAGGACGACACGGATGGCAGAAGGCTTCACCACGGGACTGAAAGTCTCCTCATAATCCACTCCTTCTTGTTGAGTGAATCCACGAACAACCCATCGAGCTTTGTACCGAGCGAGAGAGCCATCCGCATTGAATTTGTGGCGAAAAATCCACTTCCCCGTGACGATGTTCACACCTGCAGGCTTAGGCACCAAAGACCAAGTGAAGTTTTTCATTAAAGCAGAATATTCATCTTGCATAGCTTGTTGCCAATTTGGGTCTTTGAGGGCTGATCTATATGTGGAAGGAATGGGAGAAAGGGAAGATGTGGTTGTGGTGAGGAACAGTCGGCGGGGCATGCAGTAGCCAGACTTGGCGCATGTGGACATACGGTGGGAGTTGTGGGGTGGCTCTATCGGAATTGCATGGCGGGGTAGACGTGGCGGGCTAGGAGTGGTCAGCTCGGATGTGGAGGTAGATTCGGTGGGCCGGGCGGCAGGCGAACGCGATGGAACAGGCGCGGACTGCGAGGAGGATTGCGGTTCAGAGGGGGCAGGCGCAGGAGGCGGCGAGCGGTGGGATTGGTTGGATCCGGACGAGGCGGGCGCGCCAGGCGAGGAGGATCCGCGTGGGGATCTGCGTGAGCCGGTGGGAGTGGAGCTGGTAGACGCGGTCGGGGTAGTGGGGGTGCGGGGCCCGGTGCTGGGTGGGGTGCGGCGAGGGGATTGGTTGGGTTGGGATCCCGAGGGCGCATGTGAGGGAGCTGGATCCGAGGGATTCAGTGGGGGCGGGGGTGGGGGATCCGGTGTGGACGTGCCACATGCATGGCGGGGATCCGGTGTGGACGTACCGCAGGAAGGGGGAGGCGTGTACGGTGTGTATGGGAATTGGGTCTCATCGAAAGTAACATGGCGTGAGACGATAACGCGTCGTGATTCTAGATCAAAACACTGGTAGCCCTTATGCTCGAGAGGGTACCCGAGAAAAACACAACGAATGGAGCGGGGGGAGAGCTTGTGTGGCATGGTGGCGTAGGTGTTAGGGAAGCACAAACAACCGAAAACGCGAAGATGGTCATAGGAGGGGTGGGTACCGTGGAGGAGAAAATGGGGCGTGGTGTTGTGAATGGCACGAGATGGTCGCCTGTTGAGAAGGTAAGTGGCCGTGTGAAGTGCCTCGACCCAAAATGGAGGGGGAAGGTTGGCTTGGAGTAAGAGTGTGCGCACGATGTCATTGGTGGTTCGAAGGAGGCGTTCTGCCTTGCCGTTCTGAGGAGATGTGTGAGGGCAGGAGAAACGATAAGAAATGTCATTTGAGGAGAAGAAGGTGCGTAGGGATGTGTTGATGAACTCACCACCATTATCACACTGCACGGCTTTGATGACGATGTTATATTGAGTGTGGAAAAACGTAAAAAAGCGTTGGAGGATGGAAGAGGTGTCGGATTTGTTGCGCATAGGAAAAGTCCATGAATAATGTGTAAAGTTGTCGAGAATAACCAAGTAATATTGGAAGCCCGAAAAACTAATGATAGGAGATGTCCATAAATCGCAGTGAATTAAATCAAATGGTGAATAAGTCTGGCTAAATGAAGAGGAAAAGGGGAGACGAGGCTGGCGGCCAAGTTGGCATGCATTACATGGAGTATGAGCAACCTTATTACAATCACTAAGAAAGTCTTTGGCTATGGTAGAAAGAGAGTGCGCGCTAGGGTGGCGGAGGCGACGGTGCCACAGATCCGGTGAAGCGACGGTGAAGAGTGCATGCGCCCGAGCGGCGGTGGTGCCAACAAAGGGGTAGAGGTCACCATTGCTAACGGAAATCATGAGCACCTTCCGAGTGCGAAGATCCTTCACAAGAAAACCACAGGGAAAGAATTCAATTGAGCATGCATTGTCTTTTGTAAAACGCCAAACGGAAATTAAACTAGTGACGACATGAGGAGAAACGAGAATATCAGTAAGGCGGAAATCGTGAGGGGGAAGGGTGGTGGAGTCGGAGCCGGTGATGGGAAGGTGTTGTCCATTGCCAACAAGAATACTAGATGGAAGATTCTGCTTTAAAGAAGAACTTGACGAGGTTAGGGTACCTGAATTGCCTGTTATGTGAGAGGAAGCCCCGCTGTCGAGATACCACTCGGGTGCGGGAGGAGCGGGGTAGTTGTTGTTGCTGTAGGCGGCGTTGAGCAGCGCAAAGTGATCCCACGACGGAGGCGCAGCCGGGTAGTACGGGGCCGGTGGAGCGGGCGGCGGCGCGTAGGCTGGGTAGGCCTGGGCATGAGAGCCCAGGCGGGGCCCGAGCACACCGGCGGCGTTGGGAGGCACCCAGCCAGAGCGCGGAGACGGGATCGCCATCCCGTACGGCGCAAAGTAGCCAGTGTACGGGGCGAGCGGGGCCGGCTGAGGCTGGCCACGGCCCCCGTTGTCGTGGCACCCGCGGCCACGGCCGCGTCCGTGTCCACGGCCACGGTCACCACCGTCTCCATAGCGGTCACCGTGGCCGCGGCCAGAAGCGGGAGTCGACGAAGATGAGGCGCCCGAAGCACGGTCGTTGGAGCGATCGGTGGTTTGACGGCTGCCACCGCCGGAGGGACCGCCCGAGGGGCCACCGCCAGGCAGAGTGAAGGCGGAGGCGCTCTCCTCAGACGCGCGCTGCGCCTGGGACTCCTCGGCGGCGTCGAAGGGAAGCCCTTGATCGCCGAGGACGACGCGGATGGTGTCGAGGCGCTTGTCCAAGCCATGGAGGAATTGGGTGGTGAGATCCACCTTGGTGACCGCATGGTTGATGTCGGCGAGAGCATCGGTGAGGAGCTTCATGCGGCGGGCGTAGTCGGACATGGAGAGATCGCCCTGTTTTAGGTTGCGATACTGGCGATTGAGGATCATGAACTGCGCATCGCGATTGGCAAGAAAGAAGGCCTGAATCTTGTGCCAGAGGGCATATGTGGTGGTGGCGCCGACGACATGGTCACACATGACATCCGAGAGAGTGGCATAAATCCAGAGGGCGATGTGGGCGTCAAGCTCAAGATATTGGGAGGTGGCGTTGGGTGGTGGGGGATGCTCGATGAGGTAGGTGATGCCGTAGCGGACGAGAACCATGAGGAAGAAGGTCTTCTACTTGTGGTAGTTGTGATCGGCGGGGTTGAGGAGAAATTTGATGTGGTTTGTGATGTGGTCGCGGTAGATGGGATCGGTGGGACCAGGAGCAGGGGGGTTGGTGGGAGAGGCGTGCCGGAGGAGAAGATGGGGGCAAATTGGGAACCTGAGGAGGAAGAAGAGCCGCTGAAGAGGGCGGGGTTGGTGCCGAAGACGAACGGCGGGGAGGTCGTCGCCGTGGTGGCCGGAGCAGTGGGCGCGTTCGGCGCCGAGGAGGAGGAGAGGGAGCCCGGCGAAGTGGCGGCGGAGGAGGAGGGTTCGGTGGCCATAGGGCACCTGGTGTCTGATACCAAGTTGAACAGATTAACTCTGGTTTCCTGTATTGATCATCTCACAGAGTACAACTTATACACGAGAGAGAGAGGGGCGTGCCCGAGAGAGTCGGCACGCAGGCCTAGGCTGTGGTTACAAATCCTATATTCTAGGGAGTGTACAAGAGTTACAAATACAATACATACGCTATCTAACATGGACGTTCGTCTTCTTGAAAAACACCAAATTCTCCACCAATACAACAACATATACATGTTCAAAAACTTTGATAAAATTCAGTCGTGCCTATATTTTGTGAAAACATACTCTAACGTTGAATCATCAAGTGCATGTGTCAGACAAGAAATTGCTGGAAAATTGCTGGAAATTATTCACAATAAGAGACAAGATAAAATGTATGGTATCATTAAGCAAGAGTTACAGCAATTCAACTTACCTGGAGATAGCCCTGGATGCAAGGGCTGGCATAAATAGAAGAGCTGAACCGTTGGTTGGTCACAAGAAAGAAGACCTGTTCGATCTGATTAAGAAACAAAGTAAGTTGACTTGAGTCGATCTAATTTGGCGAGACAGAAAAGAATGATCCACCACAACCAAGGGTTTCATTACTGATATGCACTGTCGGATTGTACGTTTCTATGGCCACGTGGAGTAGATATTACACGGGTGGGTGCGGATCATAAACTTTCCCATGGAATCGCACTATAAAAGCATAGGGGTATGATGCATTATTGTTGAGTTTCCACATGTTTTTGAAGTGAAATGTATTATTATTCATTTGTTGAATTTGATGATCCATTTCTATGTCAGTATAGCTTTCATGTTTGTTTCAAATGAAATACATGTAGTTCGACATGTTTGTGACAACTGTACGTCATTTTCTCTTCCCATATGAAAAACATTTTTTTTCCAAGGTCATCTGCCATGAACTACACACATGATCCAAAAGAAATAATTGAGCTAACTGAACTGGGCAACATAGCATTTTGAATACAATTCTTTGTATGTAGTATGAGCTAACTGAGAATGGAGTGAGTAAAACATGATTGATAAAAATGTTCGGAATGCAAATCTAAATAAACGTAGTGCAAATAAGTGCACCTAAATAAACGTAGTGCAAACGTAGTGCAAATAAGCGGCGTGCCGATGGCTGGGACGGTGGGGCAAGCCAAGCTTCGCGCCGTCCCTCGCCGGATGGTGCCCGCCGGGAGGCCGAGCTTCGCGATTCGATGCTCAAGGGCAAGGGGGCGGCGTCGGCGTCTGAGGGGGGTTTGCGTGGTGCTGACCCGTGGGACCGCTCGCCGGAGCAGTGGTGCGGCCGCGACCACGACCGGGACCGCCAGTCTCCGCCTCGCTGCTCCCGCTCCCCGGCTCGCTCCGGCCGCTCGGAGGCGT
>NC_057807.1:6996267-7010881 GCF_018294505.1 Triticum aestivum
CCCAACAATCGCAATGGGCGAGGTGCCTTTGCGAAGAAGAAGAAGAAGAAACGCGTGGCGAATCAACAAGCCGCGGTCGCGTCCGCCCCGGCATCCTCCATCTCCAACCCCCCCACTATGCCTACGGCGGTGACTCCCCGTCCACCGGCCCCGGCGGTTGTATGCTTCAACCGTGGGGTGGAGGGGCACTGCCAGGTCGACTGCACCCGGCCGCCCGCTTGCTTCAAGTGCAAGCGCGCCAATCACCCCGCCGCGCTCTGCCCTGACCATCCGGCAACGGGGGTTCTTGGCCTCTTTGGCTACGCTCTTGATGATTCGGGATTCTTCCAGATGGATCTCCCCGTACCGGCGGCTTCCTCCTCCCTGACTGCCCTCATCTCAGTCCTAGACGGCAAGACGGCGTCCCCGAGGATCATTGATGATGAACTCCGCCACCTGTTCAAGCCGGTTTGGGACTGGGAGGTGGTTCCCATTTCTGATCGGGAGTTCACTGCAGTCTTCCCTGCTCCTGTCAGCCTCCGCTATGGCACCCACAGTTCGGAGTTGACCCTAGCGCTTCATCAGCTGAAGGTGCACATATCGGTTCCTTCGGTGGATCCTCTCGCCATGGCGTCTCTCTCCATCATGTGGGTGCAGATTCGTGGGCTTCCTCCCATATTGCTCATGTGGAGGGCGCCATCCGGGGCATGTCCCGGCTCCTGGTCAAGATTGTGTCGGTTGACCCTCTCTCGCTGCTTAAGGGGCCGGCCGTTCATGTCCAGCTCAAGACCCCGGACCCCTCCAAGCTCCAGATGACCTTGCGGATGTTCTTCAATGATGCTGGTTACGATCTCCACGTCTCCGTCGAAGAGGCGCTCTCCGCTCCCCCTGTGGACCCCGTGGATGGCTCGGACCCTGAGGTCGACCCGGACCTTGAGGGCGACGGCGGGCCTTCTGGTCGCGATCAGCGCCACCGTCCCAGGGGCCGCTCTCCGGCTTCGGGACGCTCGGACGAGGAATCCAGGGATGACCGTGGTGCTTCGCCCCGGACTGCGGCGGTCCCTCCATCCCGCTCCAAGGCCATCGCCCCGGTCCTCCCCGCGGATGCTTTGGGTGAGGAGGAGGAGGACATCACGGCGATTGCCGCTATGCTTGACGAGGCGGCAACCTTTCCTCCTGGTGCAGTCATTCCGATCTTCATGGAGGCTCAGGTGTCCTCCTCCGACGGCGGCGTTAGCGACACGAGCAGAGTGGGCCTGGAGGTGATCCCGGCCGCCTCTCCCCGTCCCTCCTCCCCTGCCCCGCCTCGGGTCCCTTCCGGCGACGTCCTCGTCGTGCCTCCAGCCTTGTCCGAGCTGACCGCACCGGTGCCGGCCTCGGGGCTTACGGCGCGGGACGCTCCTCCCCGCCCTCCCGCGGCCAAGCGGCGCCCGCGGTCGACCTCCACCCCGGCGTCGTCGACTCGGAAGAGCGTGCGGCTCGAGTCGGTGACCCCCCTAGTGGGTCCATCTCCCAACGCCGTGGAGAAGGCTTCCGCCGTGCCGCGGCACGGAACCTTGATGCAGGTCCGTCCTCCCATCCTACCCCGGCTCTTTTTTGCAATGATGATGAAGTGATTGAGGATACTTCCTTTTCGTCTCTTGCGGGGGTTCCGTTGGGTCACTTAGCAAAAGTTGTGGCAGACTCCGCCATAGTTTTTCGGGGGGAGAAAGGTCCCCCCTTAGAATAAATTGCGTCCCTTCAGGCCAAAGAGGTCTTGGAAGGGCATCTTGTGGCTGCTCGGGCTTGTGAGGCGGTTGCGGCTGATGAGGCGCCCCCCCCCGACTCCGCGCCCAACGCATAGGTCAAACCCTCGGGGCCTAGTCCCCGAGGAGGTACGTGGCAGGACCCGTTCACGGACGGCTCAGTTGCGTCGTGCCCTTATTGCCAAGTCCATAGTGGGGTCCCGGGAGGACCCCGTAGGCGAGTAGTTATGCGTGCGTTATTCTGGAACCTACGGGGTTTTCGGCCATGATGACCGCCGTAGGCAGCTGATTGACTACATGTGCGATGAATCTGTGGATGTGGTCGCAATTCAAGAAACGATGCGAGTGGATTTTTCTTTGGCTGAGCTCGAGCACCTGAGCCGTCACTTATTCGCCTGGCACTGGTTGCCATCTAGTGGGGTGGCGGGACACTCCGGTGGTATCCTTCTGGGTGTGAAGGATGCTACCTTCAAGGTGGGATCCATGGATCGTGGATCCCATTTTGTTAGTATGGAAGTGTGGGAGCATGATGTTAACTTTAAGTGGGAGGTTATTGTGGTCTACGGCCCTGCCGATCATAGTCGATTGGCTGCCTTCCTGGCCGAACTCCACACCAAGATTGCTTCCGCGACACTTCCGGTCGTAGTTGGCGGGGATTTCAATCTCCTTCGCTTCACGGGAGAGAAGAGCAACGCACGGGTTGACCTCGCAGAGATCCGTCGTTTCAACGACTGGGTTGTAGACTTAGGACTGCTGGAGTTAGAAAGGGTTGGGGCGAGATACACCTGGACCAATAGACAGGTTTCCCCAACTGTCGGTGTCAAAACCGGCCGATCTCGGGTAGGGGGTCCCGAACTGTGCGTCTAGGCGGATGGTAACAGGAGACAAGGGACACGATGTTTTTACCCAGGTTCGGGCCCTCTCGATGGAGGTAAAACCCTACTCCTGCTTGATTGATATTGATGATATGGGTAGTACAAGAGTGGATCTACCACGAGATCAAGGAGGCTAAACCCTAGAAGCTAGCCTATGGTATGATTATTATAATGGTTGTTCGTCCTACGGACTAAAACCCTCCGGTTTATATAGACACCGGAGAGGGCTAGGGTTACACAGAGTCGGTTACAATGGTAGGAGATCTACATATCCGTATTGCCAAGCTTGCCTTCCACGCCAAGGAAAGTCTCATCCGGACACGGGACGAAGTCTTCAATCTTGTATCTTCATAGTCTTGGAGTCCGGCCGATGATGATAGTCCGGCTATCCGGACACCCCCTAGTCCAGGACTCCCTCAGTAGCCCCCGAACAAGGCTTTAATGACGACGAGTCCAGCGCATATATTGTCTTCGGCGTTGCAAGGCGGGTTCTCCTTCAAAATTCCATGTACCTGCCGAATAGTGTCCGGCACCCTTACAAATGTTGCGCTCCTTGGCTTCCACGCCCAATAATGGCCCTCTTCCACACGTCGCACGAATGTGAAAGGCCAGGGTATCTTTTATATTTTTTCCCCTAGCTGCGCAAATAACCTGCCTATAAGAGAGGCAAGAATCCAGATCCAAATCACACCATCTTCCTTCCGCGAGTACTCATCGGAGCGCTTCCGACCAAAAATCCATTCCATCATGGACCGTCGACGCGGCTCCTCCTCTCGCGCTACCAGCCCTCCGCCAGGAGATTGGAGGAGATGTTCTGTTCCGCACAGCGAGCTGGTGACGCTCCAAGTGGAGGGATATCTTCCTCCGGCCTTTATGGTCCCGGTCCGAGCCGGGCTGGCCACTTACAAAGGTGGAAAGCAAGCGAAGGCCACCCCTAGTCCCTCCAAAGGGGAGCGGGTGTGCTTCGTCCCTTATCTAATAAGGGGGCTCAGATTTTCCATTCATCCGTTTCTCCGGGGGCTTCTGGAGTTCTACGGACTCCAGCTTCATCACCTCACGCCCGCCTCCATTCTACACATCGCGGGTTACGTAGCTCTTTGCGGGCTATTCCTGGGCATCGAGCCCCATTTTGCACTGTGGAAGAGGTTATTCTGCCTCGTACCCCGTTCTCACGAGGGGTCAATATATCAAGTGGGCGGAGCCGAAATATGGCGCATCGCCGGGACCGGATATCTATCCGGAAACCCAAAGAAGGCGTCCGAAGACTGGCCCTCGGAATGGTTTTCTGTGGAAGACGCTCCACTACCGGACCCAGTTCGGATCGGCCTCCCGGAGTTTAACAAGGCTCCTCTGAAGAAGCGCCTAAGTTGGCGCCCACGGAGCCCTCGACAGGAGGAAGACAGGAGCGTCCATTACTTGATGGGCCGGATTAGGTTGCTGGCCCATTCCGGATTAACCATGATTGGAGTCATGGCCGTATGCATCATGCGAGGGGTGCAGCCGCTCCAATATAGGGGCCACCCCATGTGGGATTTCAACGGGGAGAACGACGCCACCCGCCATGGCCGTAAGGGGCCGGGATCGGCCGCGGATCTGGTAAAGATCCTGCCCGGCTTGTACAAGAGGGAGAAAGAGGACTTCCTCTAGACGAGCCCATTGAATGGGTTCTCCATGAATAACCCTCGGAGCTGGGTAAGCGGACATTTATTTATCTGACCCGTGCTTTCAAAGTTAAGTACCTTACCTTATGGTTTTGACGCAGGAACTGCGCCGGACTGTGGAGAGCATACATAGCCCGGCCCCACAACCTGAGGATCCGGGAAGATCCCTTGATCCGGTCTCCGAAGAGGATCCGGACATAAAGGTGGAGCTAATTGACTGGGTGTTCCACCAACTCAGCATGGACAATGATCTAGTCGCCATCACGGCCGACTACCCCGGCCTAACTCCGGCTTCCCAGGTAATTATGACCGGAGTCCTGACACTATTACTTCATCCTTGCGTATTTCTGACCACCGTATACAACGGTGTCTTGCAGGAAGTGCCTTCAAGGCGGGAAGCCGAACCCGCGGCGGCGGACCAACAAGAGTCAGTCCGGCCCCGCAGGAGGAAGAGGGGTGCGGTGCGAATCGAAACGTCACCGCAACGGTATAGCTCGCGACCGTTATTCAGGAAAAGGATTCCCAGGAGGTGTATTAACGCTCATGACTTTTCCAGGAGAAAGAGTACTCGCCGGACTATGCCCGAAGAGGTTGCCAACCAAACCTCCGCCCGCCAGGCTCCAACACCTGGTCCAGAGGGGGAGGCGAGCACGAGGCGCGAGCCGGATACTCCTCTAGCGGAGGATGCCGACAGGCTGTCCGCCACCAGGTCTAAGGTGGAGAGCGCCATGAATCATAGGCGTCGCCGGACAGTTCTGCGTGACGCGTGTTTCTCCCCAGAGGCGTTGAATGCCTTTAACGCGGGAGACGCGCACCTCCTTGCCGCTCAAGATGGTTTAACCAGAGCCACGGAGCAGTATGTAAAAGAAACACGGGTAAGGGATTATAATAGTTGTATATGCCAGTAGCCTCCGAGACTTGAAGTAGTTAAAATAACTGATTTAAGGATCATATAACGTGCAGGATCTTACAGAGAAGAATACCCAATTGTCCCACGAGCTACAAAAGTGCAAGGCCCAACTTGAGGCCGCACTAGCTGCCGCCGAAGGAGGCACAGAGACCCCCTCTGGTAACACATTATTTCAAAAAGATAAGCGGTGTGCGACGTACGTATAAATCTGACAATGGTATTGCAGATGTTGCCGGACTTGATCCGGACAAGCAACAACTACTGCGCCAGCTGAAGGCCGGCGAGAGGGTGCTTACGAAGGTGTAGCAGGAGAGGAACAAACTCCAGGATGCCCACACCCAGCTGGGAGAAGAGCTAAAGGGTGTTCGGGCCGAGCTGTCTGGCTCCGTGAAGGAGAATCAGCGGCTTCGTCGCGGCATCTATAGTAAGTGCCTGAGCGAACTCCTTTGAAAAGAAGAGTTCGGCGAGGAAGTCTATTGACAGAAATATGTCTGTAGGTGTGCTCACAGGTCGCCCTGCGGAGGAAATGTCCGGTTCAACGGGCGACCAACTTCCCGAGCTGGTGCAACTGCTCGAACGTGTTCGGCAGGCGATGAGCGGCGTCGTCCAGGCCTTATGGCCATCCCTCTCCCTACCCGAGGGCCTTGGAGAGCTTGCGGAGAAGCTTCAGGGAGCGCGGCAGCGCTTCCGTTTATGGAAGATATCGGCCTGCCGTCAAGGTGCCAGGGAGGCCTGGGCCATGGTGAAGACGCGGTACAAGAAGGCGGATCCAAACCACATGGCCGAGGTCGGACCTGTGGGGCCCGATGGGAATGAGATCCCTGTGAGCTTAGTGTACGGCCAAGTTGAGTTGGCCGCTAAGTATTCCCAATGGGACTGTAAATTAGACAGCCTGTTAGACGGGATTGAGGAGGAGTGCAGTCAGTCGATTTGACGATGTATTTAAAATGACATGTAAAATGCCTTCTAGCCGGATTGTAGATCATTTGTCTTTGCCGACCTTTTCGCTTCAACCTCGGGACCCTAGAGTCCGGAGTGTGTCCGAATGCCCTCTCGGTTATGAAAAAACCGGGGCATGCATGGAGACCAGGCGTAGGGGTCATTAGTGCTTTATCAGACAAGTGCCCAACTAGTTATGTTATATTACATGGTTAGTAAGAAACATCTTCCAGGGAGAATAGTTCCGTTAAGGGTTCCTTTCCCTGGGAGGCATATGCCCTAAAGTGCATGTCCGGACTGCGAAAAGAGCAGGAAAACATCTGGGGGCATATAAATAAATGTGTAAAAAATCATCTTTCAAGTCACCGACCGAATATCCCCTTAAGAACGCTAGCTTTCGGCTTCACCCAGTCTGAGGTACACATCCGGCTGACCCGGCAGTAACAATCGCAGAGGTGCTCCCTTTACCTCCTAGCCAAACAGTCGGGAACGTAGGGGTAAGCACAGGAGCCAGGAAACTCAGCTTGGCCAAAACTTAAGTCATATCGATGCATATAATGGTGAATAAAAGGTACATGTGGAAGTTGGACACATGTGCTGGGCATGAAGCCCGTATAAGTAAGCTTCTGTTAAAGAAGCCCCCAGGTATAATGAGTGCGGGTAGCACATCGAGTGTGTGCGAACAATGCACAAATAGGCCCTTAAGGGCTTTTATGAAAAAGGTGGGAGAAAAGAGAGAAACAAAAGACAGCTGAAGTGTGAAAATATGGACGGAGGAAGGAGACAAACTCTTAGTCCGGCGCTAGGCGTAGAATCTTCGGAGGCGGGCTGCGTTCCATGGGTTCGGCTCGAGTCAGTTGTCCGATGCATTTCGCAGATGGTATGCTCCGCCGGTCAGGACTTGGTCGATGATGAAGGGACCTTCCCATTTGGGCTTGAGTTTGTCCTTTTTCTTGTCCGGCAGGCATAGAACTAGTTTGCCAACATTGTAAGTTTTAGCTCGTACTTCTCTCCTTTGATATCTTCGAGCCTGCTGCTGATAGAATGCGGAACGGGCCTTTGCCACATCGCATTCCTCCTCCAATGCGTCCAAGCTATCCTGCCGATCCGTCTCGGCTTCTCTTTCTTCGTACATGCGCACTCGAGGTGAGTCATGAATTATGTCGCAGGGCAAAACTGGCTCTGCGCCGTATACCATAAAGAATGGTGTGAATCCGGTAGTACGGTTTGGCGTGGTCCGCAGCCCCCAGAGTACGGAGTCAAGCTCCTCTACCCAGTGCATGTTAGATTCCGTAAGGGGCCGCACTAGTCTGGGCTTGATGCCGCTCATTATCAGACCATTTGCTCGCTCAACTTGACCGTTGGTTTGAGGATGATAGACTGAAGCGTAATCAAGCTTAATGCCCATATTTTTGCACTAGAGTTTGACCTCGTCGTCCGTGAAGTTCGTGCTGTTATCGGTAATGATGCTATGGAGGATGCCATAACGGTGTACTACCCCGGATATGAAGTCTATCACTGGTCCGGACTCTGCCGTTTTAACTGGCTTGGCCTCTATCCATTTGGTGAAGTTGTCCACCATGACCAATAGGTATTTTTGCTTGTGGGTTCCCCCTTTAAGGGGTCCAACCATGTCAAGCCCCCAGACCGCGAACGGCCAGGTAATGGGTATAGTTTTGAGGGCGGTGGGTGGCATATGGCTCTGATTAGCAAAGAGCTGACAACCGACGCATCTTTGGACTAAGTCCTGAGCATCTGCCCGGGCCTTCGGCCAATAAAATCCTGTGCGGAAGGCCTTACCTACAAGGGCCCGGGCTGCAGCGTGGTGTCCGCCTAGTCCGGTGTGAATTTCAGCCAGAAGATTTCGCCCTTCCTCTTCAGAGATGCACCTTTGAAGGACTCCGGTTGTGCTTTTCTTATAAAGTTCTCCCTCATGGACCTTGTAGGCTTTAGATCGCCGAACTATGCAGCGGCCTCATTTTGGTCTTCGGGAAGTTCCTGCCTAATTAAGTAGGCTAGGAATGGTTCTGTCCACGGGGCGATTACCGCCATTATTTCGTGGGCTGAAGGTGTTATTTCATTGGCTGAACCGCCGATTATGTCAGATTGTTCTGTGTTGGGTGGCACGGTTGTTTCCGGGTTGTTATTTCCGGACTCCTCTTCCCATAGTGCGGATGGCTTAAAGAGCCGTTCCAGGAAGATGTTTGGAGGGACAGCGTCGCGTTTCGCGCCGATGCGTGCCAACACGTCGGCTGCTTGGTTATTATCCCGGGCTACGTGGTGGAATTCGAGTCCTTCAAACCGAGCTGACATTTTTAGGACAGCGTTACGATAGGCTACCATTTTTGGATCCTTGGCGTCAAAGTCTCCATTTACTTGGGATATTGCGAGGTTTGAATCCCCGCGCACCTCTAGGCGTTGAATACCCATGGAGATTGCCATCCGGAGACCATGTAGGAGGGCCTCGTATTCGGCTGCATTGTTGGAGTCCGTGTACATTATCTGAAGTACGTATTGGACTGTGTCTCCGGTTGGGGACGTCAGTACGACGCCGGCCCCCAAGCCGGCCAACATTTTGGAGCCGTTGAAATGCATAATCCAATTGGAGTATTCGCCGTACTCTTTAGGGAGTTCGGCTTCGGTCCATTCAGCGATGAAGTCAGCCAAGACATGTGACTTTATAGCTCGCCGAGGTTTATAAGTTATATCGAATGGTAAGAGCTCAATGGCCCATTTTGCAATCCTGTCCATCGTGTCGCGGTTGTTTATAATGTCGTCGAGGGGTACTTCGGAGGCCACTGTTATCGAATACTCTTGAAAGTAGTGTCGGAGCTTCCGGGATGCCATGAACACCGCGTACGCTATTTTTTGATATTGCGGGTACCGGGACTTGCAGGGAGTTAAGACAGTGGATACGTAGTACACTGGTTATTGAAGAGGGAATTTATGCCCTTCTGTTTCTCGTTCGACAACGAGCACCGCGCTTACAACTTGATATGTTGCCGCGATATATAACAACATTGGTTCGCCCAGGTTAGGCGCAGCCAGGACCGGATTTGTTGCTAGTATGGCTTTTATTTCTTCGAGTCCGGCGGTGGCAGCATCCGTCCACTCGAAGTGTTCGGTGCGCCTAAGGAGGCGATAGAGGGGCAATGCCTTTTCTCCCAAACGGGAGATGAAGCGGCTTAGAGCCGCCACGCATCCAGTCAATTTTTGTATTTGTTTGAGGTCTTTTGGAATATCCAGCTGTGACAGAGCTCGGATCTTGGCTGGGTTTGCTTCGATTCCTCTACCGGATACAATGAAGCCCAGGAGCTTTCCGGCTGGTACGCCGAAAACGCATTTTTCCGGATTCAGCTTAATGTCATATGCTCGGAGGTTGTCGAATGTGAGCCTCAAATCGTCTACTAGAGTTTCGACGTGTTTGGTTTTGACGACTACGTCGTCTATGTATGCCTCTACTGTTTTGCCGATCTGGGTAGCCATACATGTCTGAATCATGCGCTGATATGTTGCGCCCGCGTTTTTGAGTCCAAAGGGCATCGTGTTGAAGCAAAATGGTCCGTATGGAGTAATGAATGCCGTTGCGGCTTGGTCCGCCTCCGCCATCTTGATTTGATGGTAGCCGGAGTATGCGTCAAGGAAGCACAATGAATCGTGCCCTGCAGTAGCATCGATTATTTGGTCGATGCGGGGAAGGGGGACAGGATCCTTTGGGCAAGCCTTGTTGAGGTCTTTAAAATCGACACATAGGCGCCAGGATTTGTCCTTCTTTGGTACCATTACCAGGTTTGCTAGCCAGTCCGGATGTTTGATGTCTCTGATGAATCCGGCTTCCAGTAGTTTGGCTAGCTCTTCTCCCATTGCCTGCCTTTTGGGTTCGGAAAATCGCCGAAGAGCCTGTTTGACTGGCTTGAATCCTTTTAGGATGTTTAGGCTGTGTTCTGCCAATCTGCGTGGGATTCCTGGCATATCTGAAGGGTGCCAGGCAAAGATGTCCCAATTTTCCCGAAGGAATTCTCGTAGTGCGGCGTCTACATCAGGGTTCAACTGTGCCCCGATGGAGGCCGTCTTTGTTGGGTCCGTTGGATGGACCTGAAATTTGACTATTACGTCCGCTGGTTTAAAAGAGGTGGACTTGGATCTCTTATCGAGTATCACATCATCCCTATTCACCGTAGAGCGCAGCGCAGTGAGTTCATCCGCCGCTAGGGCATCGGATAGTGCCTCCAGAGCTAATGCGACTGTCTTGTTTTCGGCGCGGAGTGCTGTGTCCGGATCACTGACGAGAGTGATTATTCCGCCGGGCCCAGGCATCTTAAGCTTCATGTACCCGTAATGGGGTATGGCTTGAAAAATTGTGAATGCCTCTCGTCCTAATATAGCGTGATATCCGCTGCTGAACGGGGCCACTTGGAACGTGACCTCCTCCGACCTGTAATTGTCCGGCAAGCCGAACACCACATCAAGTGTGATTTTTCCTGTGCAGCGTGCTTCCCGGCTAGGGATTATTCCTCTAAAGGTTGTGCTGCTTCGCTCAATGCGGCTCCAGTCTATTTCCATTTTTTAAAGAGTTTCCTCATAAATGACGTTTAATCCGCTGCCGCCATCCATGAGTACCTTGGTAAGACGAAAGCCGTCCACTATTGGACTGAGGACTAATGCGGCTGGTGCTCGGGCTGTTCAGAATTTAGGTTCGTCGCTGGCGTTGAAGGTGATGGCCGTGTCGCTCCATGGATTTGTTGTTGCTACTTGGTAGACTTCGGCGAGGCTGCGGATTGTTCATTTCCGCATATTATTTGATGCGAAAGTCTCGAAGACTGTTGACACCGTGCTGGTACTGTTAGAGTTGTTCTCTGGGGTTAGAAGCTCTTCGCCACTTTTGGCCACCTGCCGCAGTATCCAACATGCTCGAAGGCTATGTGTTGGAGTGGCGCCTTCTGTACTGTGAATTTTACAGGGTCCGCTGAGCCACCCCTTCAGTACGGTTCCGTGCCCTTTATGGGGTTTTTGCTTTTTGGTTTTTGTACCTGGTGCCTGAGTATGATGCACCCTTTTGTTTCGGACTAGGGTTGTATTCGGAGTCGGATTGTCCCAAAACTTAGTTTCGGTTTTCCGAAAACTCTCCATCGCACAGTACTTGCGTACTATGGACGCCAGGTCGGCGAATCGTGTAATTTCACGACAACTTACGGCGTTCAAGATTCCCTTGTCCGTGCAATTATTGCAGAAAATTGAAATTGCGTTTTCCTCACGGCAGTCTTTTATCCTGTCCATAACCAGGAGGAATCTGGCCCAGTAATGATGTACTGTTTCAGTGGGCTCTTGCCGGATTTGAGACAGATCGCATATGTTTGGGTGGGTGGGTGGAATTGAGTCCGGAACCCTACCCATCTCGAGGCTCAAGGGCCGGAAAGTTTCTGAATTTGGAAGCTTGGATTGCTGGACGTTGTCCAACGAGTCTGGTCCGATGTCTGACTTTAGGTTCAGTGCTTGATCGACGTCCGTCCCTCCGCGGAAATCCGGCATGGAGGGTTCGGGAGTCCGGACATAACTAGTTTTCAATGTAGAAGAGGAATCGCCGCGTTGTTCTTCTACCACAGCAACGTGGTGGGTAACCTGGGGAGAGTTAATCTCTCTCAGATCGGTTTTAAGCCCAATCTGATTGTAGTCTGTAGTGACTCCCAGGGCGGCGATGCGATCCAAGAGCTCGTTTACGGACAAGAGCTCTATTGGATCCAGTTGCTCGGCGAATTCCGAGTTGACGTGAAGATTGCTTTTGATGACCCGAGAGGTCATCGTCGAAGCGGTGGCCGAACAGGCGGTCATGAGAAAACCACCTAGCCGGATAGTTTGGCCGGCGGCCAGGGCTCCTTTGGCGATGATACCGTCTTTAAAGACGGGAAGAGGCATCCTTCCTGATCGCGACGGCACAGAGGAACTCTCAATGAAAGCACCAATGTCGGTGTCAAAACCGGCGGATCTCGGGTACGGGGTCCCGAACTGTGCGTCTAGGCGGATGGTAACAGGAGACAAGGGACACGATGTTTTTACCCAGGTTCGGGCCCTCTTGATGGAGGTAAAACCCTACTCCTGCTTGATTGATATTGATGATATGGGTAGTACAAGAGTGGATCTACCACGAGATCAAGGAGGCTAAACCCTAGAAGCTAGCCTATGGTATGATTGTTGTAATGGTTGTTCGTCCTACGGACTAAAACCCTCCGGTTTATATAGACACCGGAGAGGGCTAGGGTTACACAGAGTCGGTTATAATGGTAGGAGATCTACATATCCGTATTGCCAAGCTTGCCTTCCACGCCAAGGAAAGTCCCATCCGGACACGGGACGAAGTCTTCAATCTTGTATCTTCATAGTCTTGGAGTCCGGCCGATGATGATAGTCCGGCTATCCGGACACCCCTTAGTCCAGGACTCCCTCACCAACCCTTAGTGTGCTTGACTGGGTATTTGTCTCTCCCGACTGGGAGTTGCGGTTCCCCTAGCCTCTCTCCAGGCCATTACGTGCATCAGATCTGACCGTGTACCCCTTCTCTTGTCCTCTCGAGATGAGAGGCCACACCCTCCACCGCGGTTTCGTTTCGAAACCTTTTGGCTGCGGCAGCCGGGCTTCATGGCTGTCGTCCAGGCTCACTGGGTGTCGGCTTTATCTGAACCCCATAGAGCGATGTCGATCCTAGATGAGTGGCATCACCTGTCCAAGCGGTCTAGGAAATTCATGAAGGGATGGGGTGCTAATATTGGGAGGGACCTTCGTGTCCAGAAGGCTTCCCTCCTCGAGGAAATCCGTGCCCTAGACCTTCGCGCAGATATCTTCGGGATCTCTGTAGAAGAATGGGCACATAGATATAACCTAGAAGAGTCTCTCATGGAGATCTACTCCAAGGAGGAAGAATTTTGGCGCCAACGCGGATCTATAAAGTGGGTGCTGTTTGGTGATGCCAACACAGCTTACTTCCAAGCTATCGCTAATGGCCGTGGGAGACGTTGCTCCATCCCCCTTTTATGGGAGGGCGGCCATCTTCTTCAGGATCCACCAGCGATTCGCGCTTTGGTGGATGACTTTTATAAGTCGTTATTTATGGGCCGCGCCAGGGGTGGTGTCGCCATGGCTGACCATCTCTAGTCGCATGACCAGCTAGTTTCCGTGGCAGAGAATGCGGCGCTAACTGCCCCATTTGATGCCGCGGAGGTGGAATCTTTTGTCAAATCAATGAACCCGGCTTCGGCCCCGATGGGCTTCCGGTCCGCTTTTTCCAGGCCTTCTGGCCGATGGTCAAGGAGATCATTCTGGACCTATTCCGGGATTTCTCCAGGGAGACATTACACATGTCTCGGCTCAATTACGGGATCATCTCCCTGATTCCTAAAGTTCCAGGAGCTACCGACATTAGACAGTTCCACCCTATCACCGTCCTTAATGTGATATTTCAGATTCTGGCTAAGGGGTACGCCACTAGGGCGGCCCTGATCGCTCATCGGATCCACCATCCTAATCAATCGGCCTTCACGAAAGGTAGATATATTCTTGATGGGGTCCTTGTCCTTCATGAAATCATCCATGAGGTCAAGTCCAAACACCTCCGCGCGGTGTTCTTCAAGATTGACTTCCACAAGGCATATGATACCGTCCATTGGTCCTTCCTTCGGGAAGTATTGCTTAAACGTGGCTTCGATCCCCATTGGGTTGCTCGGGTGATGCAGCTAGTGACGAGCGGGCGTACGGCCGTTAATATCAATGGGGATATCGGACCTTATTTCACAACGGGACAAGGTGTTCGGCAAGGGGACCCGATTTCCCCTTTCCTTTTCAATCTTGTGGTTGATGCGTTAGCTTCGATACTAGATTTAGGCGCCTCGAGCCGGATACGCTATCTTGGCATCTTGAGCCAAATGGCCGCTTCTCGAGTAGGTCCCTCTATCAGGTGATTGTCCCCACTCTGGGACTGGCGGAATTATCTGTACTTTGGGAAATCAAACTCCCCCTGAAAATCCGCATAGTCCTATGGCAGTGGGTTCGAGGCCGGCTTCCCTCGGGCACGGAGGCCCACAAGCGTTGCAGTCCTGGAGATGGCCTCTGCCCCCTTTTTTGGTGCCGGAAGATTGCAACCACATTTTCTTCCGATGCCCTGCAGCTCAATTCCTATGGAGTTGCTTCCGGGAGGTCGTGGGTGGCACCTGGTGCCACGATAACCTCCCGGACCTGTTTGGGGATGCCTTTAGGCTCCCTGCCACCCCCCCCGGAAAGCCGCCACTTGGGTGGCTTTGGGGACCCTTGCCTGGACCCTGTGGTGTGATTCCCAACCGTGCGACTGACACTATCTATAAAATGTGTGGTTTCTTACAGAGCTGGAGACCGCTTAGCAAGCGGCGCGATCGGGACATCCTTGACAACATGATTGCAGGCCTTCGATCCTCGGCAGCAGCCTTCTCGCCAGCACCACCTCCACCGCCACCCCCACCCGAGCCGGATTAGCTCTCTCTT
>NC_057807.1:7011091-7049989 GCF_018294505.1 Triticum aestivum
ATTGGTACTTGTACTATTGTGTTGGATGCTTGGTTGGTTGCTTTATAATATAAAGCGGGAGGAAACCCATTTTCGGACAATAAGTGCATCTATATTTCTTAGAAAAAGATCAATGCATAAACAATCATATGTATTTTCGACAGAGAATGAGTGCATTATATTGTACTGTACTGTAATAAATCTATATACTGTTTGTATAACCACGCCTTCAAAGATTGATCCTATGAAAATTAACCTTGATTTGCACTTTTCGCCAACTTCATAAATTGCGGAATGAAAGCTAGCAATGATGAGGGAGAAGCACACTACTTGGCCACCTTGAGAAACAAAAGAAATTGTAGTTACCTGGAGAAGGAGCCCTGCTGTAGTGATAACGAGTAGGTTTCAGATGTTGCATAGTCCTGTGGAGGAGAGGAAGAAGGGGACTTTTATCTCAGGACATGGGTGCTTCCCGAGAGGTTAGATGTAGTTCCTGCGCAAACATATAATTAGGACTCCTAGCCAAAGGTGTTCCTATTCAAAAGTTGGACGAACCAATCAGTGCTCCCAAGAGTGAAAGCAGAGTTCTTATTCAAAGCTAAGGCTGAGTCACCTTGTGATCATAGATAAATTATCCCAAGCGCGAATCGACGATGAAGCTAAGTCGCCTAGTACTTTGGTCGTTGTCTAGCAGATTCGGGTGTTGGATGTAAGCAGAAGCATTCTGAATTTATTTTTTTGGAATGTATACACAAATTCATCCCCCGCTGCAACAGTACGCCAAGGATGCGCACGATAGTTAAAAGCCAGTGTGGTCAGCCTTCCATCACACTGTCTAGCAGGTTTTACTTTGCGAGTGTGGTTTTTGTGCACCCACGGACATTGCACCCCCGGTGCACTAACAATCAAAAACTTATCAAAAAAATCTGAAATTTTGTGGATGTGATTTTGACCAAATGTTTTAGGTGCTTGTAAAATTTGGTGACGAAATTACATCTGATGAGCTCTGTACAAAAAAACTAAAATTTGTGCTGAAAACATGTGAACAGTAACGTGGGTGCAGAGCATCATTTCTATTTGGTTTTGTATCGAGATCATTTTATGCTTTTTAGTGACCAAAACTTTACAAGTTTCTAAAACATTTGCTCATAATCACATCCTTCAGGTTTCAGAATCTTTTGATTATTTTTTTTGAATTTACTGTTCATTCCGTGGGTGCCGAAGGTGAATGCGGCCACTATTTTCCCTTTGTTGTACTTCTTCTGCTCCACAGTCACACTGCAAGAGTTGAGTCTAAAAAAAACACTGCAAGAGTTGGAGAGGTTCCGATTGTGCAAGCCTGCAAGAGATCAAATTGATCCGCATCCGTGAGACCGTGACACGAGGGATTTGAATTCGATGCTGCTATCAACAGTTTGAGTTTGACAAACACTAGCCTTAACAACAAGCTGCTAACCGACAAGCGAAGAGGAGATGGCTTTCCCATGACGCCACGACCGCGTAGTTCCTCCGCCCATCGTCGCCGGAGATCCGCCTCCCGCCCCCCCTCCTCCATGATTGTCAACGACCAAAAATACCACCAAGGTTACATCGTACAGGAGTGACGGCAAGCAAAGTGTTACCATGGCCAGCCGAAACCGTTGCCATGGCAGCCAAGGCTACAAGTACCAGCACGGGAAGCAACAGACAACACATCCAGACTTGGATCAGGCAAACGACAAGGTGGCTTTTCCTCCCATGCCTTCTGCTACCTTTTGTTCAAGTGTATATGTGAATCCCCTAGCCCTTTTTATCAGTTTGGACTTTTTGTTGCATTGACTAGTATGTGAAGCTTAACACCTCCTACCTCCATTCCCCTTTCCCAATCTCTTCTATGTGAGCTTGATTACCCTGAAATGGAGTGAGTCACGAGTTGGATCCTAATATCGTGGTATCAGAGCCTCCCTCCACCCTTCCGATTCATTTTGAATCCTCCTGAATTCACCCAAGTTCTGCCTAGTCATTCCCTTCCACCACCATGCATCCTAAATTGAAGGATCACCTGGATGAGCTCCATGCACGGACCATGCCTTGAATAGGCAGTTCGAACTGCATAAGGACCTGCTGATAAACTCACCATAGGAGCTCCGGCTCCACCATCGTCAGGCTCCATACTCATGGCCTCCGATGGCGGACTGTTCTAAGGTCATCCCTGATGCCTTCTCTATCACCACCCAGGACCGGGACTTCCCCGACGTTGCCCACGACGCGCTCCCAATCTGCACGAAGATGGTGATTGTCGCCTGTTCGACGGAGTGCTCGACCCAGGTGATCGCCCAGCTCATACCGGTCCAGTCAACGCTTTCCATCGTCATAAGCACCTCATCCTCCGACCAGCGCCGACCAAGTCCTCGGCAGAAGCCCCTGCCAAAGCAAGTGACTAGGTGCATCCTCTGATCGCCATTGTCGACAGTGCCAACGAGACACATGACACTGCCACCACTGAGCGTATGCACCCACCTTCGGTCGAACATCAACCATCCGTCGCATGGGACACCTCTTCAAGTGTAATCCATGGTCGTCGTTCAAGCTTCAGTCAAACACAAGATACCCGAAAGAGCCATATTAAGGTATCCATTCAGATGTAGGCTATCATCAACCCTTCAGTTGCAGTTAGTCTACATGAAGTTCCATTCGCTCTACGCTAGTTCGGTTGTCGCTCAGATATGATGATCCTCGATCTACAAGTTTATTGCTGTGAGCTGATTCTCATAGATGAATGATACGTCTCCAACGTATCTATAATTTTTTATTGTTCCATGCTGTTATATTATCATTCTTGGATGTTTTACAATCATTTTATAGCAACTTTATATCATTTATTGGGACTAACCTAGTGACATAGTGCCTAGTGCCAGTTGTTATTTTTTTGCTTTTTTTTTACTTCGCAGAATATCCCTATCAAATGGAGTCCAAATGCAGCAAAACTTTTTGGAGAATTTTTTTCGACCAGAAGACAACTTGGGAGCCAAGGAAGTGCACCAAGGGAGGCCCATGGGGACCACGAGACACCAGGGCGCGCCCTGATGGGTTGTGGGGCCCACGGGGGTCTTCTCCACCGCCTCTCAGCTCTATAAATACCCAAATATTCCACAAACCCTAGGAGAGTCGACGAAACACAATTCCAGCCGCCGCAAGTTCCGGAATCACGAGTGGTTTTCGATGGTTTCTGGCATTTTAGGTTTTTTCCCCCTCCTCGCCCATAATGGTGGCTAGGGTTTACCAAGAGACCAAAGTCGGGTTAGTTCCTGCTCCATTCCATGGCTTGTCGAAGTCGCACCCAAATCAGTGGGGTAGCTAACAGATTTGCCAAAGCCCAGGCAAACTGAAAACTGAAGCACTCTACTTTGATTTATCACAAATCACAAGTATCGCACGTTTAGATATTAACAAATAATGTTTCACTGAAAGGTTCTCGGTCTTGTGGTGGCTCCAATTGTGAAATTCTAGAGGCAACCAATTTTTTCCCCATTCTATCCAAACTTTTAAAAAATGTCTAACTAAAACTGCGCTTAATTGATGTTTAATTACAGGATTACGTCAACCAAATATTTTCCATGTTCTATCCCAACTTCAAATAAGCTTAATATACGAACTGGGCACAATAGATGTTGGGTTGCAGGATTTCACGTTAAATTGCAGAGCAGCTCACCTAAGTTGCCGCCGGAGACCCTCGCCGTCACGGCGACGATCGTCGCCATTGTCCGTCGAAGCCGATGCCTGACTGGTACTCCGCCTCCGAGCATGGGCGCACGCCGGTGCCATCTGGCGGCCGTCGTCTCAGCCGACCGATCGGTTCGCCTCCTCTGCTTGTGTCTAACCGAGATCGGTGCCTACACTGACTCACTCCTGTGACCCAAAATCAGGAAGGAACGTGGGCGTGGGCCTTGCCTGCTGCTAAGGGCATCTCCAGCCGTTCGGCCCCCCAGGGTGACTAAATTGGGCATCCTGGGGGCGTGCCGGCGCTAGTTCGGTCCCTGGGGGCGAGCTAGCTCCCAGTCATGCACCCACGCGCCGGCCCCAGGACGCGGTAAATTCAAACTTGGTCGTTCCCGCTCTCAAAAGACGCCGCAAATCCGGCGATCGGGCATAGTCTGGCGTTACAAAACACAGAGCGCCGCCGCCTTGGCGGGGTCATTCACTCGGCGGGGTTGGTCCCAGGTGTTGGCGGAGTCGGCGTGCGCGAGCTCGGCGGTGTCGGAGCTGCTTCGGTGTTGGGCTGCGTCGGCCCGGCTTCGACACTGCTGGGCGGCGACGTAGAGGCTTCGCTCGGGCTTGGCGTCCGTGTGGCCGTGGGCGTCGTCGGCGTCGTGGGCGTTGCCGTCAGCAGCTCGTTCAGGATGAGGCCGCGCTGCACCAGGTACCACGCCTTGAGCTTCTCGTCGTTGCTCTGGAGCATGTCCGCCCCGCCCATCAGGAAAGCCATGTCGGTGTTCCTCTTCTTCGCGGCGACGTTCGTCCGTAGCAGGTCGAGTTTGATGGCGTTGTTCTTCATTAGCGCCGACCATCGCGCCTCGGTCTTCTCTTCGCGTAGGACGGCCCGGGCCTGGGCGTCGGCGAGGCAATGCTCGATGGACTCCTGTACTCGCGCGGTTGCCGCGTCGGCGTTTTTCCCCTTCTTGGCCAATTTGTGGCCGTCCGGCCGCCCTTCCGACGCGCCCGGAGTCGGCGCGTCCGGCTTGTACGTCTCCTTGGCCTTGTCGAGGGCACGCCGGACTTCCGCCCACTTCTCGCACTTGTCGATGCGCTTGTAGACGTGGAGGTGCTTGAAGTCGGCGTCTTGGTTGTCACCCCGGAACATGGCAAACATGCGCAGCAGCTGCGCGAACGGACGAACAGTTGGCGAACGGCGGGTGCAGGGGACGAAGATGTGCGGGCGAACGGCGTGCGTACCTGATCCTCAACGCTGGCACCGCTCTCCGGGTGAGCCGCGACCTCCTCGACGATTCCATGCCATTTGTTGCACGCCAACTGGATACGCCCCCAATGGTTCGCCATCGCCTTAGACCCGCGCTGCATGTAGACGCCTTTGAAGTAGGGGTCGACGAGCTTCCGCTCGTCGAACTCGGCCTTGATGCGGTCCCAGTACGTCTCCAAGCTCTGGTTCACGCCGGTGGTCGGGTCGAGGCAGACGACTTTCCACGCTTCGGCGAGGCATTCCTCCTCCTTGGACGTCCACTTGATGCGCGGCTCGCCCGACCTAGCCGTCCGCTTCTTTTTCTGGCGCCCCTTCCTCGGAATAGGAGCCGGCTCCTCCTCCTCCTCCTCCTCCTCGGGTTCCTGCGCGTCGTCACCGTAGACGTAGCCGAGCTCGGCCTCCATGTCGCCACTAAGGTCGACTACCTCGTCCTGGGTGGCGAACCCGGGAGACGAGGCGGCCGCGGCCGATCTTGTTGCGATGATGTCGTCCATGTCGGCTCCCGTGTCGTCGGCGTCGCCGAGGTGCGAGAAGAGTAGCGGCCCACGGTAGAGATGGGGTGTCGGTGTGGTCGCGTAGGCGGGGGGCGGCGAGTAGTTGTATGGTGGGTACTGCATGCCGACGAAGGCGGGCGAGGGCGTGCGCGTAGCCGGGTGACCATGGGGGAAGGTCACGTTTGGGTTGAACCCGCCGTGCGCGTCGTCGTCGGCGTAGCCGGGCGACGATGAACCCCATGGAGATCCGGCGCATTGCTGTCCCCAGGGCACGTACTGGGCGTGGCTGACGACGGGAGGATTCATCCCCGCCTCGACAGACGAGGAAGACGCCGCCGTGCGCCCTGCGTTGTCGCGGGCCTTCTTGGCTATCGCCCTGTTCCGCCTGTCGGCGGTGACTGCTTCTCGCCGCTGAACTTCCACCCTCCACTCGGTGTTCGACAGGCCCGGTGGCTTCGATGGCGGCGCCCTCGGCTTCCTCTGCTTCGGTTGGGTCATGGCGCCGGTCGCGGTCGCCGCCGCGTGCGGCATGGAGTACTTCTTCGGCGGCATGGCGGCGGAAGGCGAGCGGGGGTTGGCGGGAGAAAGGGGGAGAATGGCGGGAGGAAGGCGAGCGAGCGGCAAGAAAACGGCGGGAAAAGGCCCTCGGGTCGCCTCCAGTGCGGGCCCACGCGCCTTTTTCGCTTGCGCCGGCTCCCCAAGCGCCCCCCAGGGCGCCGGGTTCGGCTTGGGTCCGCCGGCACCAGTTTTGGCCCGAGCCGGCGAAAAACGGGCTTCTGGGGGCGCGGCTGGGGCCTTTTTTCGGCGCCGGCGCGGCGAAATCGCCTGGGGAGGGCCTGTTGGGGGCACGGCTGGAGATGCCTAAAAAAGAGGAGCTGCTATACGGGAACGCGGAAGCTATATCTCACTTACAGCGAGATGGAGATGATAGCTCCCCTCGCCTGAAGCTTTCCCGCAGCGCTGCACAAATGGGTCGGCCCAGTATATCGTGTATTCTCCATCGTTCGTTGTTCCTGCTTCATTTTTTGCTCAAAAAGAAATGTTCCTTCTTCATTTCTTATCGCTCCTTGTTTCGTTTTTTGTTTTCTTATGTTTATTTATTTCTTCCCTGGTTTTCTTTGATTTAGTTTCTATATTATACTTCTGTTCTTCTGTTTTTCTAATAGTACTTCCGTTCTTCTGTTTCCTTCGGAGTTTTCTCCGTATCTTTGTTTTATCTTTGTTTTATTTTCTTTCATTTTCTTTTTTGCGTTGGTTATCTCAAGTTTTCACTGGTTTTTCTTTTTTACTTGTTTTAACTGAGTTTCTTCGTTTCTTATCGCTCACATGTATTAGTAAATAAAATTATACTCCCTCCTTCCCGAATTACTAGTCACAGAAATGAATAAAAGGAATGTATCTAGACCTAATAACGTATAGATACATTCATTCATGCGACAAGTAATTCCGAACAGAGGGACTACTTGTTTAATATTATGCAAATACATGGTTGACATTTTTTGCAAATATATGTTCTGATGTCAACTTTTTTTCATACACATTATACATTTTTCTATACATCTAAAACATTTTATATACATTTAACATTCTATAAATACATGATTAACACTATTTCAAATATTTATTTAAAATCATTATTTTCAATTCATGTTAAATGTTTCCCAATTACATGCTGGTTTTTTTCCAATTTTTTTGAACTAGATGAACATTTATTTACATTCGATAACCCTTTTTTTAAAGTAGCACAAAAACATCTTTTTAAAATGTATGTACATTTTTTGGAGTGGTTCTAGAAATGTTTTCAAAATATCATGAACATTTTTCGTGAACATTGAGTACCATGAACTTTTTTTAATAGTTGTGTCGGTATTTTTTTAGCAATGCATAAACGTTTGCTAACACTACATAAACATTTGTTAAACACTACAGAGACAATTGAAATATAAATATTTATATTTTAAAATATTACGGAAGATGAATAAATAACAGAAATGAAAAGAACAAAAATTGAAACAAACGAACGATCGAGAGGAAGCTAACGAAGAAGAAAGCTTTTTGGGCTGGCCCATTTATCACATCGATGTAGGCAAGCTGGACTGACAACTTGTACTAAGCGCCACTACCTACTTTCATCTTCTCTGAAATGTCCTATGTGATTGCTTTTAACAAATGCAATTGGATAGGCTTTGCATCCTTATCCAACAAGGACATTCTCTCCAATAAGTAGTCCATTTGATGTTGTTATTCTTTTTTAGGAGAGCCTTCAGTAAGCCAATATCTTAGATTTAATACTTTCATGACATACTTTTTTCTTAATTTTATAGGAACATATACAGAAAACATGTCAGAGTAAAAAAATATTTCTTCAAGAAACATGCCAATATCTAAAACATTAGGCACTACATAGCGTCTACTTTATGATAACTTTCTTGGCAGACTAAAAGAAGAAGAAACTTGGAAGCAAGAGCAGCGACACTTGAATTATTTTCTTGAAGACTAGGTCCATATCTTAAAATAGTTCTTGAAGAACTAGGCTAAATATCTAAAACATCAAATATTTCATAACACCCACTTTCATGATGATATTCCTGGCAGACTAAAAGAAGAAAACCTACAAAGCAAGAGCAGCGACCCTCTTGAAACGTTTCTCAGAGACAAGGTGAATATCCAAAAGTATTTCTTGAAGAACTAGGCCAATATACAACAACAACAACAAACAAAGCCTTTAGTCCCAAACAAGTTGGGGTAGGCCAATATCTAAAACACAAATGCTTCATAACACGCAGCCTACTTCCATGACAGAGTAGAAGTGAAAGAGAGCAGCAACACTTGAACTTACCTGGAGTCAAGACCCTGCAATTTAGGAAATGATGAATTGTTGGTTGGCTCCTCAGCGAGGAGAGGATCCCACCCAAGCAGCTTCTTATATAGAGGAGGTCAACTGTTGGTGTCTAAAAAAAAGATAGCTGTTAAAGCATGATATAGTATAGGGCGCATGTGGTGGCAAAATTATCCTGCCAATAAGCATGAAGATCAGGTTTCATCTATACCTAACTTAATCGAGTTGCACTATAGCATGCCACCGAACCCAATCCAAAAGTTTCTGGTTTAGTTTGTATTTACAAATCAAATCTACTTCTAACAAAACCTATTATGGAATTTTCGTTGTACCCGATAGGCTTGGTTTAATTCTCTAAAAGCTAGTCAATCTGTCCTTGAACACCCCTCAGTCATCATGGGCCATCCTGCCGCATTAGAGAAAGCACACTTGCAGACTTTAATTGACTGAGTTGAGAGAGTGGACTTTCAAAACCTGGTTTAGGCTAGCTCACTATCCTCACTTGATAGAAGTGTCTCCTTTTTGTTTCTTCCAAACAAAATAATATATGAACTTGAACTTGCAGATCAACGAAACATTAGTCGACGGTTCTCCGGCGTAGATTCCTGCCATCTCTTTGAGACAGTGAGATTAGGGTTTCTAGTCGTGTAGCGCGATTTGGTGTTAAATGCTTCAAATCTATTCATGGGTTCAATGGCGACGACTGCGGCTCTAGGGTGCATAGGGGCACGTGCACGAAGACTTCTTGTCTGTCATTGGCAAGGTCAAGCCGACTCTGATAGAGGAGCGGCGATACCGGTGCATTGACGGCTCGTTCAGGCAGTGACAGTGGTCGTTCAATGATCTCAACATCTAGTTTTTATTATGTTTGAGATGATTTGTACTTCTGGTGAACTTTCATAATAGATCTCGATCATTTTCGAAGAAAATACCCCCTCACAAATATAAGACGTTTGAGATCACTATAGTAACCTACAATATCTTATATTTGTTTATATAGCGGAAGTATATCGGTAGGGGATGACAATATCATTTATTTTTTTTGAGAAGAGGGAGGACAGTATCACTTGTAGGCTTGTAGCGAAGTAATACATGGGCCGACTATTGAACCAACGTTGTGAGACCCCAGGGAGAAGAAAGTCACAGTCATGCGGTAGAGTAGAGGCCCATGTCATTTATCAATGACCATTTCCAAAAAAAAAATGTGCTGACCAGAGAGGGGCGAGGGTTCGTAGCGCCAGCCGCCAGCGATCGGCGGCGGTGGAAATGAATGTAAATCCGGATCAGCGGCAGGATCCAGATAGATTGAAGCAGCCACCCACACTATGAAATCTGAATGCAAAATTGGAACTCCCACCGGTAAAATCTCGTTTTGCTTCCACCCTTGACTGCTATTTTTGATTTCCCTGTTTCTGCTAGCATCCCAACACCTGAAATCCAAGCTTGATGCATGCCTAGCTCTCTCTCATCATTATTGTCCCAATGTTCTTTTCCTTTTACTTGTGAAACAAAATATTGTGGTACAACAAGAATGAGCCAACTAATGGTACCTTTTTTTTGCGGGCAGCCAACTAATGGTGCCTGCCTAGCTCTCTCTCATCATCAACAATTTTTTTTGACGCACTTATTGCTTTTATCTAATCATCAGTAGACTTCTCAGTGCAGCCTTAATTAACAGACAACATTAGAAATTAAGGAATCGATACACAAAGAGGGCCGGGCTGTATAATGCCTTCACCTAGTATTTTTATTGTTGACACGAAAGAAACCGTGTCGACATTAGTTGGGTTCACCGGAAAAAATAGTGCGCTATAGCGTATTGAGAATTACGTCGCTAAATATCAGTGTACAATGTCTTGCTAATAACACACGCTATAGCACGATATAGCACGCTAATAACATATTTTTGAGATCGGCGCTATTTTGTTGTAGCGCACTATTTTTTTCCTTGGTTGTGTTGTGCAGGTAATTTAACCTTCGAACCACATGCAATGTCGCCAAACCATGGGCTGCAAAACAGCTACAGTATGCGCGCTATGTTCCCTTTCGTTTTGGGATAGTTTATGCCAAGGGCTCTCAGCCTTATCCTTGAATACAAACTGTTGCTCTGACTTCTGAACGTCCGGGGAGGCTGATTGGTTTAGACAATGTGTTGACATTACAACTTGGCATGTCTAGGCTCGGCCAACTATTTCAAAATATTTCGTCCAGCTGGTTCCAGCCTACTGATCGAGTTATCGAACATGACTATTCCCTCTGTGCGGAAATACTTGTCGTCAAAATGGTACCAGCGTACTGAATTATCGAACATGACTAGATCACAAGTATAGGTGGTGCTGGTTCCACCTACATATTGTCCAATTTTGCTATTTTTCAATTCCACCAATGATCCAACGTTGAAGGCCGAAAGTGAGCCACTGTGTAAGTTCCCAACTAACCCTTTGCCTTATGGTAGAATATTCCATAGTATTAGGTGCAAATCCATGATAGACACCGGGGAAGGTGCTGACAACTTGTATCCCACTTGTATGTATACATTATCATATCCTAGCTAACTATTGGAGCTGTATAGAGTCAGGTCAACCTTATTATGCTTGCAAAATGAAGCAACACTTGTAGAGATAACTATCGTGTACCATGATGAGTATTTAATTGACACTTGTCCTAATTAGTTATGCAACTATATTCAGCTACTGCAGATTGATGTATAAAAGCTCCATCCATCCCCAGCCAAGCGGCTAGCAGTGCTTTCTCAGCGGTCAGGCATTCCGTTTCCTAATAATCCAGGTTAGTGACTTATGTGCCCCCTCTCTTTTCTGCTCTCCCGGGTCCTAAGTTCCTCCTTCTCAATTAAGTTCCTTATAAGATCTTGTGGCGTTCATGCCAGTTTCAGATTTAGTTGTTGCGCATCTGTGTTCTGAAACCATGTCCTGCATATATGTACTATGTCAGTATATCTTACCCATAAATCTTCACTATAATATAGTGAAATATGAGTAGATCTGATGGATGTGGATCTTCATCATGACTCGATGGATCGAAGATAATTAGTTGGACGCATCGTGAAGGCATCTAATTAAGATGTATCAATTTCAAAATATGACATGCTTCTCATTAGTTTTTCGCCAATTTGAAACAATACCAAACTGGTTAATCAGTTACCCAGATACAACATTTGTATTGTGGCTCTATAATAACTACAAATGTCCATTAGCTGCTAACAATAGATAGATCTGCTGCTAACCTGCTACGCCAGAATCATCGATGTCTTCTTGGCTCCTCTACTGTGTGAGAGTCCTCCCTTCGTCATTGTAGTCCATGTGAGCACCAAAAGAAGATTAGCTAGGGTCAACACAAGCATAGGAGGGAAAAAAGCCCGGAGTAAGAGGTCACTTGATGTAGAAAGTCACCAGAGACAGCGACGCGGGGGTAGAGCTTTCTCCTCCAATCTATAAGTTCTGGACCCTGATATTGCCTGAACTTCAGATTCGGGAACGAACGAAAACGTTCGCTGCGAGGGAACTCCTAGCACCAACGATTTCGTTCGATCTGGTTCTCTAGTGGCGTGAACAAAGATCTCAACCCCGGCCTCTGCTAGGCCTCCTGGCCCAGCGAATAAATGTCCAGAACTATTTAATATACAAAAAAAAAAACAGAACGAAACAGGCCTCCTCAACAGAAAAGGTCCACTGCTTGTGCAAAAAAAAAAGGTACAACACCCAACAAACATTAAGCAACAAAGTGGAAACCCATGCAACAGGTTTGATGTGTTTAAAAAAATGTGTGTACATAATAAATGACATACATCAAAAATCACAAAAAATGCCATAACTTAGGAACACACACCAATTTTTTTGCCATCATTGTAAATTTGCACACTTCTTTGTAAAAAAAATGATGGCCCTTTTACAAAAAAAGTGTCGTTTTTGTAAAATGATGGAAAAAATAATGTGTAATCACCATGCTACATACAAACCAATTTCGACGATACATCAACTAAATTGCAAAAAATGGGTTAAAAAAGTGAATGTCATGAGAATAGAATTTTCCATGAGCACTGAACTAAAATTGCAATGATACATAAAACAGAAATTCGTCATGATCCACGAACTAAATTTGGCATGCATAATTATTAAATTTACCATGGTGCATAAACTAAATTTGTCATGGTCAATTACTAAAGTTGCCGTGATCGATGAACTGGATTTGCCAGGGTCAATTACTATATTTACCATGGCGAATTACTAAATTTGTCGTGAAATTTTTTGCCTTGGCAAATTGGTTGTATTGTACCATATGAATTGGAGACATGCCTATTGCCATGGCAAAAAAATTGGTTGTATGGTACTAAAATTGCCATGGAGATTTGCCAAGGTTGTATGTTACTAAAATTGCTGTGGAGATTTACAATGGATGTATGGTAGTAAAAATTGCATGGCAAAAAAATGGAGGCATGCCAATTCCCACTATCCATAATGTACATTTGCCATGTTCAATGAACTTAAATTGCCATGGTCCCACAAGTTTTTTTCACCATGTTGCAAACAATGTTTTTCCATGGCAATTACATAGTTGGAGAACAAAACTTAAACATAATGGCAAAAGTATCAGAATATATTTGCCATGTCAGAAGAAGCTAAAAACAAGCTAATGATGCTATCTAGAGGACAACAAAAAACGGAACTACCACGAGGCCTCCGCCGTGTCCCTACGCTCGAGGCAGCCGCCGTGTCCCCGCATCGAGGCCGCCGGTGGTCGTCGGGCGGGTATCCCAGCTTGGTGGCGCAAGCCCGCGTTGTGCCACCATATTGCGTTTGCAGCGAGGACATCCTCGCTCATCGTCAATTTGGACATCGTGGGGGAACTCTATGCCTGAGCTCCCGCGGGGAGAGGAGCTCCCGAATGATGCCCGCATCCTCACGCCTCCCCCCACTTTCTGTTCGACCCCCTGCACGTAGCCATCACGGCCGCCGTCGGCAAGCTGCTACACCCGCCACACCTCCTCTCTTTCCCCCCTCCATCACGTGCGGTGAGAGTGAGTGAATGGATAAGGGGTCAGGTGGGGGGATGGGATGAGCCTGGGATGGAAGACATACACGGCGACGTTGTTGTGTTCCGAACGAAAAGAAAACGCTGGTGGCTGATCTCCTTGCTTTAAGATTCGTGTTTGAAAATCAATGGTCCATACGACGCTCGGTACCAAATCCTTAAATTTTGACGTCCGGGTGTTATCTTTTCCATAAGTTTTTTGGTGGTCTGACATTGCACGCACTGCTATTACTGCCCTATAATATTTTAGAAAAAATCAATTGAATTTTTTGTTTTTTTAGCCTATGCAAGGCCGTTTGATTTCTTTTCTTTTAGAATATGTAAGATTAGATGGTGCAATCTAAGAAGGATAAATTATTTGCGTTTACCTACAGTTAACGTATGGCTGGAGGGCTAGTTGGCTTGCTATGGGAAGAATGGGGGATCCAAGTCCTGGTCCTGCTGAGCTTTATGTTGCAAGTTTTCCTCCTCACCTTCGCTGGGATACGTCGGCGCAAAGCTTCCGCGGTGTTGAGGCTCGTTCTTTGGCTAGCGTATCTGCTGGCTGATTCCACCGCGATATACGCCCTTGGCTGCATATCTGTCACCAGCAGATCCCTTGAGCACAGGTTGGTTGTGTTCTGGGCGCCGTTCCTGGTGTTGCACCTGGGCGGTCAGGACACAATCACCGCCTACGCCCTTGAGGACAACCGACTATGGCTGCGCCACTTGCTTACTCTGGTAGTGCAGGTCCTGGGGACTGCTTATATTGTATACAAGGCCATGGCTGGTGCAGATACTTTTCTCCTTCTGGCCACCATGTTCATGTTCATCGTTGGTGTGGTCAAGTATGGCGAAAGAACATGGGCACTCAGGTGTTCTAATATGGCCAACATCCGAAGCTCACTCAAGAGGACCGGTGTCAAAAACCATTTGTGTGGTCAACTTCAAGGTATCAAAGGGGATCTGGATCAAGAAAACCTTCTGCTGCTTGCTCACTCTGTCTTCGATATTTCCAAGGCATATATGGTTGATTCTTCAGTTGAGGTGGCTCCAAGGGATGATGATTCTACAGGACTTGTATCCTTCGGATGGAAGGAAATGTGCACAGTGGTCGAGCTGGAGCTCTCCCTCCTGTACGACATCCTATATACTAAGGCGGCAGTGATCCACACATGGTACGGATTTTCCATCCGTGTGACTGCACTATCTACAACCCTGGCCGCATTTTTGTTGTTTCAGTTGAGTATAAAAGACGGCTTCAGTGCAGTGGATATCACTGTCAGTTACATCTTGGTGGTCGGCGCCTTGCTCCTAGAGATCGCATCAGTGCTCAGGTCAATTGGATCGACATGGACATGTGACTTGATGCATTCAAGAAAATGGCATCGCCTTCTTCATATGGCTGTTTCTCTTCGCCGGTGTGTCGGGGCGCAAAGCTACAGAAGTTGGTCTGGCACCATTTCACAATACAACCTGTTACACTTGTGCACCCACGACACGATGGATCTCAGTAGCAAGCTAACAAAGAAGATGGGGCTAGAAGACTTGTGGAAAGAGGTGCATTTCTCGTGGACCCTTTCTATGTCATCAGATGTCAGAGAGTTGGTGTTCATGCAGATCTTGGAAATTATGGAAAGCTCAGAGGACGCGGTAAGGAATGAGAGGGGTGGCTGGGTACTGCGGCGTTCTGGATTATATAGTGATCTCCGTTGGAGCATCGACGCTGATTACCATGAGAGCATCCTCATATGGAGCATTGCTACAGATATCGTGATCGTTTGCGGCGAGCAGGCCAATCTCGAGGAATCAGCGAGTCTCCGTAAGGCAACCTCGGCATTGTCCAATTACATATTGTTCCTCCTTGTAGCACTCCCCTCCATGCTGCCTGGACCCCTTCGCCGCAACCTGTATGAGCAAACCTGCAATGACTTGGTTGATATATGGCATCATCACGGCTCGACAGAGCCTAGGGATCAAGCATCTTTTGGATGCAACTTCGCCCATACACTGAAGAAACTATTCAGCAAAGATAGCCCCAATTCTTCAAGGCACCGGGAGAGGGAGAAGCTTGCCAGGATCCTACTAAGTAAGAAGCAGAATTTACAGACTAACGACTCTCCCGGCCATACCCTTCTTCTCGGAATTCAACTGGCCGATCAGCTTCTCGGCAAGGAATCGGATGTGCCGAACTTCTTGCAAGTGATCTTTGGGGTGTGGGTGGAGACATTGTGCCATGCAGCCAACCGATGTAGCAGAGACTCCCATGCCAGGCAACTTAGCAATGGCGGTGAGCTGACATCAATCGTGTGGCTTATGTCAGGTCTTGTTGGATGCCTGCCTAAAAGGCAGCCAGGCTTGTAATTGAGATAATCAAAGAACAAATAAAGTTCCTCCCTCATTATCCTTCAGTCGCTAGACTAAGCAAGGCCACGACGGATAGCACAGAAGGCTGACTAGTACGGCTAGTTACCTAACGTCTGCTCTTGGAAATGTCTGTATGTTTAAATTTAGTGGATGGTAGCTTAAGAAGGTCAGGACAAGCAGCAGTTTAGCGTGTTTAGTTCTTGTAACTGTTTCGGCAAACATATTGTGTACGTTTAACAGAACATCGTCCTGACATGCAGGCCCACAAGCACATAATTGTTCAATCAACAAATTAAAACAAGAAAATACCTACTCCCACAACAATTAATAAAAAGGTTGCATGCATCGTCCAGATGCAGAGGCCGGGGGTCCTCCTCCATTTCTAAAAAAACCCTGCTCCCACAACAATAAAGATGAGCAAAATGCTCCCAACAGCTTTAAAGTTCATGTACAACAACATGTGATAAGAAGAGGAGAATGAACTTGCACAGTCACAATGCAAGCTCATCCTTCAAGGTCTCATCCTAGGAATCAATTTCGTTGCATACTAGTGGATGATGAATGGAAAACAACAGTGTTTCAACAACAATGAAAACCATTGTCCCTTCGTAACCCATCATTTTCCCACAACATCTTGCAATTACCTTTTGCAGTAAAAATACATTAAGAAACTAGAGCTAGTATGATATAGACTGAGCACATTAAACATCCGGCACATGCATAATACTTACTATGAATATACACTATCATTCAAAAATTCTATCTAACATGCTTCTACAATATCTCTATATACTAACCATATACAGTACACTAACTAATAAAACTAACAAACAGTAATAATACAACTAACATCGACATTGCAAAAAACATAATCATTTCATCGAGCAACTAAAGGGAGGTCAAAATCACACCTTGGTGAAGGAGGAGGCCGCCTGCTGGTGGAGGAGGCTGTTGCAGCTTGGCAGAGAAATGTTGGCATGCTGGATGCATACAGTCTCCTCGGCCACAGGTGTATGACCATCTGCAGTTGGATACCTATTGCTGCGCGATGGATGAGGAAGAATGCTTCATGGGTGGTGGTGGAGGTGGACAAGGGCACGGGGCAAGACGAAGCCGCCGTACGTGGTGGCGACCGGATCCAGTGTATAGGAACTCTACCATCTTGGATGGCAGTACTGCTGCATAGGAAGCCAGTGACGCATTGGAGAAGGCCGGAGGAACGGTGAGGAATTGTCCATATTCTGTCTATCATTTTCTCTTGGGAACAGATTAGGACCGCGACCATCCGTTCACTCTTCAAGAAAATTGCTTCACAGACACTAAATTAATAGAATGCGCTAAATGTACTAACATATTAGGTAACACCTCCAAAGGAAACCCTATATTTATTCAATGGGAGTCAACATCCATAAGGCTGGTCATAGTGAGAAGTATCCTACACCAGTATCATGCATATGATACTACCCCTATAATGCATGATATCATCTAGTAGTACCATAGTCTCATAACATTTTATTATTTATAGAATCCCAATGCAAATTTGTGCACAAGATGCATTTGCCATTAAATTTTCTAGTTCTACGAGCTATCAAATGGTATCATATTATGATACCACTACCGACGTGGCTATGCATGATACTACCACTATGGCCAGCTAGCCTAAGTTTAATCTACAGTTTTATTTGAGTGATCATGAACAAAGTTCATAAGTTCAATCCTAGACTGTTTTTTGAGTGGAACTCAAAGGACTGTACCAATGCACACCCCTTGTATCTGGCTGATCCTACATGAGTTTCCTCAGCTCTTTTTAGTTGTGTCTAAATATAAGTTGTTCTGTGGTCTATTGACATGTTCATCTTCCTTTTCTTTTCTTGTTTATTGTGATCAATCACTAAGGAAGCAATTATAATAAGTATAATATGTAAATAAGAGGACTTCTGAGAATATAATAAAATTTATTATCCTAGAGAGGTAATTAAGGGAAACGGTTCATTTTTTTCGTATTGAGAACCATGCAACATTTTGTTGGGCTAGCAGCTTGCATCTGCGAGCTCGCCCACACCCACATTCAAGTCTGAGACTTGGCATGGGTGCCACTCATCTGATTACAAATAATCTTTCGAAAAGGTGCCACAGCACCCGGGAGTCCCGGCACCCTCTAATCTTCTCCATCCAGCTATATTACGATTCGTGCAAGCCACTGTACAAGGCAGACGTTTCGCAGGATCAACTTGATTAGTCAGACATTTTTAAGCAGACAAACAGCGACGGGAGGAGGTGTAGCATGCAGAAATAAGTTTGGCAGGAGTAGGCCTGGCAGAAGGTGTATGCCGTCCACGCTATGGTTGAAGTGACCGCGATGGAGCAGGTGCGTGAAGTGTGTGTCAGATCCCGTAACATCTGGTTGCCTCTTTAGCATTGCATGCAGTATGTAAAAAAAAATCGACATCCACCACATACAGCCAATGCTTACTCCTCAGACCCCAATGGCTGCTCCACTTCAGTTAATTAAGCAGGCAATTTACAGAGTCAAACAGGGCCAGTCCTAGGCTGCAGCAGATAGAGTTGGTCAATGGCTACTGCAGTAAAGGCTAGATGTTTTGTCTAACTCGTTCATGCAGCGCATGCATGTGATTCGTCTTTTCTTCTGTTCTTTTTTTGATTGAAGAGGGAGGACAAAGGTGAGGAGAGAGAGCATTTTTTTATGAGCCCGTGAGAGAGAGAGGAGGAATGGAAGGAGAGAGAGGCTGTGAGAGAGGGAAGAGAGAGGAGAGAAAAGAACTATTTTCCATCGATAGAGAGGCTGTGAACGGAGAGAGAAGAAAGGTAGCAGGCCGACATGTCATATCCGATGTCTATTCATCTTTTTTGGGTAGGTGGTCAGGAGGAACAGGCCTAGAGTACACCCAGATTCATTCAAATATTGTGAACTCTCCCGCACTTAACGACGCAGTAGATCTGCTAATTGATTCCAACGCTACAGCGCATGGCGCAGATCTCCAGACGCCATATTCTGTGCGGACGGTACGGATAACAGGGTGTCTAGGCACCCGGGTGCTAAAAATTCAGTCTCATAATCTTTTTCGCTAGTGCTCATGGATTTCCTTTTCTTCATATAAAAGTAAGGTAACCCAACATAAATACAGTATTCTTGTGTTGTGACTCATAACATGCCATCTTTTTGAAGTTTGTGGAGGGCGCACCTAGGCGTGCAATGGCTAGACGACTGATGGACCTTTGGAATGAATGGGAGATCCAAATCCTGGTACTTGTCAGCTACACATTGCAAGTCATCCTTGTTGCCCTCGCCAGGAACCGTCGGCTCCAGGCCTCTGCCGTGCGGAGGTTGGTCCTCTGGCTTGCATACCTGCTGGCAGACTCCACAGGGTTATATGCCATCGGCCACATATCCCTTAGCAGCAGGCTTCCTGAGCACCGGCTGGTTACTTTCTGGGCACCGTTTTTGCTGCTGAACCTGGGTGGCCCGGACAACATCACCGCCTATTCACTTGATGACAATCGACTCTGGTTGCGCCACATGCTAACTATGGTAGTGCAGGTCCTGGGAGCTGCATATATTGTCTACAGGTCTGCCACTGCCAACGGGACATTTGTGTTTATCGCTTCCCTCTTGATGTTCACTGTCGGTGCTGTAAAGTATGGGGAGAGGACATGGGCACTCAAGCGTGCGAACCTAGAGAGTATCCGGAGTTCCCTCAACAAAGCCTGTGGCAAGGAGTACTGTTATGCTAAGCCTAAAAGTGCCAAAGGAAAGATTGATGATGAAGCCCTCCGGATGACTGCTCATTCCCTGTTTTATACTATTTGCATGCAAGCCCTAGTTAGTTCTTCATCGGCCACCAAGACAGGTCTAAGTGAAGACCGGGTTCATGTAATGAGATATTCCTTTGTATGGCGGGATATGTGGAAGATGGTTGAAATGGAACTCGCGCTGATGTATGACATACTGTACACCAAGGCTGCAGTGATCCACACATGGTCTGGCTACTGCATCCGGGGCCTTTCACCACTCATCATCACAACTGCGTTTTTGCTCTTTCAGTTCAGTGGAGAAGATGGTTACAACAAGATGGACGTCGTTGTCACTTATGTTTCATTTTGTGGTGCCTTCATTCTGGAGCTATCGTCGCTACTCGGAGCTATGGGATCAAGCTGGACAAGGGCAAGGGCAGGCCAACGAACCTGGCTTCTTTGTCTCCACCGGTGTGTCAATTATATCAAGTTAGGGAACCACAAGAGGTGGCCAAGCACCATTGGGCAGTATAACTTGCTGCACTTGTCCACTCGTGATACTAATGAGCTTGGCAGCGGAGCAGCAAAGAAGATTGGACTCGAGGACTGGTGGAACAAACAGCACAACACAGGGAAACTTACAAGTACTGCGGATGTCAACAAGTTGGTTTTCAAGCATATATCAAGAACATTGGAGAATGAAGACTCCTTGGACGTGCTCAGGAAAGAGAGGGGCCGGGTGACACTCGAGAGAAATGGATTGTATGATGATCTTCACCGTACTATCGAGGGAGAATTTCATGGGGGCATTATCACCTGGCACATCGCCACTGATGTCTTCCTCTGCAAGAGCAAGCAAGCCAAGGGACAAGATGCAACACTAATTGTCAACGCGGTTCAGACCCTCTCCAACTACATGATGTTCCTCCTAGTGGCACGCCCCTATATGCTGCCAGGCCTTGTCCTCCAAAGCCTGTATGAGCAAACCTGCAATGGTTTGCTCGATCTGTGGCATCAGGATGGCTCAACTGACACCGATTGTCAAGCATCTTCTCACTCAAGCCACCCCAACAGCTGGAGCTTAATTTACCTGCCTAAGAAAATTTTCAAGGCTGACGATCCAAATTCTTCCAGGCTCCCCGAGAGAGAGAAGCTTGCCCAGATCCTGCTCAACAGAAACGCTGGCTCGCTGAATGACGACACCGCTAGAAAACCTGGCCTTGTTCTAGCTGCTCAGCTGGCGGATAAGTTGCTAGCCAAGGAGATGGAGATGGATGTGCCAGATATGTTGGACGTCATCCTTGGAGTGTGGGTGGAGATGCTATGCTACGCAGCCAACCGATGTAGCAAGGATGCCCACGCCAGGCAGCTCAACAGCGGCGGCGAGTTGACGACCATCGTCTGGCTTCTCACAGAACATGCTGCCCTTTTCCCTGTCGACGAATCTCGCAATTGTGCCCTGATAGAATAAGCTAAACATGTCTACCAAGTTTACCCCTATTTAATTTACACGCTAATAGCAACCAGTTGTACTTTATGTATAGTTCTGTTTTTGATGAGTATCCACACTGGTTTATGTGAATAAGCTTGAGAATTACTTTATTAAGTCTGGTAGCTAGCTAGCAGCTGTGTGAATGTGAGGGAAGCGATAAGCATGTGGAAAAAGTTGAGTTGTGTGGAAAAACTGGCTCAATCCATCTGCACCACAAAACATGCATTCTTTCTCGACGAAAAGGAAATGGGCGTAAATCATGGATGGAAGCTACAGCATGGGCCAGGAACGGATGGATCATCATGCATGTGCATGCTCTAGCCTTATAGCCCACTGGACCAAAATGCCTTCCACCTCACTGTTGTTAATTTTATTTACTGTATTTTCTTGGCACATCATGCTTCGGGTCTTCAAGTCTAGCAGAACAAGACTTGTTATTATCCAATGAGACTTGTACAAAATGAAACTCATTTGGTCGCTTGCTGCCGCTGGAGAAGGAAAAAAAAAGGGGTGGGGGCGAGAGGCTTACCACACGACAACTAGCAGATTTTGCCGAGCTTCTCTGCTCTGCAGTTCAGACGTCTTGTGCTCCATCCATCTGGATCCCATCTGCATTTTCGGAGGTGGGAGATGAGGAGGACAGAGGATTCCTCACCTCGCCACGGGCGGAAGGCCTCCTCTGTACAATGAAGGGGGAGGTGAACAAGGAGGGGAAGTGGATTACTCACCTACGACGAAAGAGTGCATCCACCGTCGGTCACCCTCGATGCATGCATAGCTCTGCTGCCGTCAATCACCGACGTCGACCCCTCTGCCTCCCTCTCTTCTCGGCTCCGTGACGAACGAGACGGGCCTCCATAATAATACCAGACGGGCCATCAAATATCGTTTATTCACTGGCCCATGCAAGACGGCTGATCAAAGCCTCTGGCTTTCGTGCTATGGAAATCATATGTGCGGCTCATCGCCAGGTTCGTGCAGAAGCGCCACGGTTGGGACGTCTCATTTTGTTTATTATATTTTACTTTTTTAACATTATTTTTCATTTTCAAGTTCCTTTTTCTTTTCAAAATGTTCAGATATTTCAAAAAATCTCATTTCTTAAATTTGTTCAAAAACTTTAAAGAAGTTTCTAATTTTTAACTTTTGTTTCGAACTAAAAAAACTGTATGCATATTCTTTAAAAAAAATCATAGATTCAAAAAAATAGAGCTTCAGTATCACATTTTAAAATTTTGTTCAGGAATTTAAAAAATGTTCTCATTTTAAAAAATAACAACTTCAAAAAGTTCAATTTCCCAAAATTTATTAGGAAATTCATAAAATTATCAGGATAAAAAAATAAGTTCTTACAAAGTTATTTGTAATTTTAAAAAGTCATATTTAAAATTTTGTTTATGTTTTCTAAAAAATCCTAAAAAGTTCCTGTTCTACAAAAAATGTCTAGAATGTCAAAAAAAATTGCATGCTTGAAGAAATATTTCTTTTTTAGGAAAATGATTGAAACTGAAAAAAAAACCTACAACAGGGCACTACACTACAACTATCAATTGCTACAGTAACCGCGAATTGCTCCACTACTGGATGGCCGGCCCAACACGAAGCGCCCTGTGCGTCACCCAATACAAGGTCCGGCCATACCCCTAAAAAAAAGGAGCTCCCGCCGTGCTCGACTGCGTGCCATAAAGCTAGATTAATTTGACAAGCTTTTTTTAGGCAAATTAATTTCAGAAGCCGCCATTCTATATAAGAGCCTAGGAGGTTTGGGATTTTTTTTCAAAATATTCTTATTTTTATAAAATATTCCAATTATATATGACCTAATTCATAAATTTCAAAAATATGACCCGTCGGCCTCTTGTAGGCCGAAGAGGGAGAGCCACTCTTCGGCCTTCACGCGCCCGAAGAGGACTCTTCGTTCTGTACGCGCCCGAAGAGGTTGGTGACAAGGGTACAATCCTGCGTGTGTTAAAAGTCCTCTCTCTCTCCAACATAATTAGCACTATACCTAAGAAAATATTCCGGCAACATTGATCACTTAAGAGAGAGGCTTTAAAGACATCTGTAAATGCAACTACACACTGTAAATGCTACACAAACTGCATATACGTTCTACATTGGTTCTATTTACATGAAAGTGCCACCATGTTTTTTTTTAAAAAAAAGGAGGATAGGCCCGGCCTCTGCATTAGGATAATGCATACAACCATATATTAGTAAGAAATACAAAATCCAACAACCGAACAACCAGCTTTGCCGCATGACCATGAAGTCCGTCGCCGTCAAAGAATAGGGGCCACCGTCCCGATCACGGGTGCTACAGGAAGCACCCATCGCCGCCGTTTTCTTCGCCCATATAACGGCAACCACTGTCGCAACCGCCAGATCGGGGAAGTAGGTCTCGAATACCTCGCGTGGCGCCCTATGGTCAGTCGTGCTTGACCACCCATTACTGGGACGAGAAGGCCGTCACCCGCTCCGTCGCCTGAGGCCATTGTCAGAAGGCCACGCCGGACAGGGAGATATGCCGTCGTCGTGAGGAGCAGCCTCCACAACTACGACCTAGCCGGCTGACTGTTGCTCGTGCCACCCATGGGTCAATCTGTCCGCCACTGATCTCCGAGCATGCTCTGCCCCACGTCGTCCGACGCGCACCCGCGACGCCGCTGTCACTGCCTTGCTACGGCGTGTGTCACCCACGCCACACTCTGGCCCAACAGCCGGAGTAATTAAATTAGTTTCCTTATAATTAAAGAGTTTTATAGTACATAAAGGAGTACTATTTCTTTTTTTGAACAAGATAAAGGAGTATTACTATCATTAGCTAGTTTGTTTAGGTACTTGAGTTTGAGTTTTGTTTTTGGTTGGGCGAGAACTCTCATGCGTGATTAATGTTGCTGGATTACTTTATTACTAGGTATAGTACATAAAGGAGTACTATCTCTTGCGACTGTGCTTATCCCCGACCTCTTCGGGCGCGTGAAGGATGAAGAGTCCTCTTCAGTCGCGTGAAGGCCGAAGAATGGCTCTTCGGCCTAGCCTGCCTGGTCTTCGTGCCGAAGAAAACCGAAAAAGCCTCTTCAGCCTACAGAAACCGAAAACTGTATCTTCGGTCTAAGCAAGACCGACGGGGTCATATTTTTTGAAATTTACGAATTAGGTCATATATTATTCGAATTTGTTATTATAATAATAACAATAGTTTCAGAAAAACTCGGAGGTTTGTATACATTGTCTGGAAATTTTCCTTCGGTGTACAAGCAGAACCCAAGTGAATTTCATATGGTCTCACAGTTTGAATATTGTTTACATAAAACAGAAACTAGAAAAAAATTGTGCTTGTTTCTGCAGAAGAAAAAAATTGTATTATAAGCACACACAAAAATTGATTACACATATGTCGATTGTATTGAATTTCATGCTAAATTAAAATAAAAATGATTTTGAATTTTTTAGATGATCCACGCATCTCTAGAACAAAGACATCAGCACATCATTTATTACAAAATCACAATCGCAAAAAGAGAAAATAATACTCGTGTAACCAAAATTAGTTTAGAGAATAGTTACGATGTATTGAGTGGATTTCAGTGACCGGAGCAGCTTCCACGGATTAGAAACCCATTCAAATCCTGTCCCATTTATACATGACAAGGATGTGTTTAAATGGGCATAGCCACCGATTAGGAACGGGGACAAGCCCATCTCCTGCAGCAACGGCTTCTCGATCTGCTCCTCTCCCCCTTTTTTTGGTCAAAATGGTTGAAACATCCTTTGCTTTAGTTGGAAGGTAGCGAGGCAACTCACCAGCTGGCGTGAGGTGGCAACGGGGGATGGAGCGCGGCGACAACTTTCTCGGGGGTGATGCACCCTCCCTTTCGAGTGGTTGCGCCAATGCCATCCACGGCCGTATCTAGCGTCTCGGAGGGAGGTGTTCAAACGACGGTTGCGACAATGGTTTGGTGGCGGAGGTTACATGTCAGTGGGGTGATGGTGAGAGGGAGATGTGGTCGGCGGCAGTGGTTGGTTCTCTGTTCTTGTTAGCAGTTGCGGGGAGGGGTGCTCCTGCTGATGCCCTCTTGTGTCGTGTCAGCGGTTCGGAGCTCAAGGTGAGTGACGATGTCTGTTGGGGGCTTATTTTGGACCCGGTGAGCATGCTTACCCTAGTCTTGCAGGGGGAGGTGAGGCCTCGCACTCATGTGCTTGCTGGACATGACGTCCAACATTGCGGTATCGAGGTCCGGGATGCGCGGCTTCGGCCGAGGCCTACTGCCGATTTTGTTGGCAGCGATGATGGTGACGCTAAGGCCTCCTTTGGTTTATAGGATTTTTATAGGAATTTTGTAGGATAGGATATTTGTAGGAAATAATCCTTTGGAGGCCTTTGGTTCACAGGAATGCCATCCTATTCCTGTACAGGATTTCTTCCTTTCCTTCACGTTTTGCAGGAACAGAAAAAAGAGGTCCAACCTAATGGAAAACTTCCTGGCGCGAACGACGCGCGCGGCGGCAACTGTTCCCTCCCTTTTTTTCGCTCGGCCGCTTCACTCACCTGTGCACAAATAGAGAGAGGGAGGGGAAAAGAAGCAAAATCGACATGTCCAGCCGCCCCTCCTCTCCTCACACAGAGCGGCGCAGCTCCAACCTTGAAGATCAACCGGCAGGGAGGACGGCGGCAGACGGCCGCGCGACGCGACCACATCCAGGCGGCGGGCAGGAACCACCGGCAAGCTGGAGCATCTACCGTCGACCAGCTAGCCACCAAGCCCCAGCGGCATCCATCTGCCGCAAGTCTCTTCAGGTACGATTCTATCTTTCCCTCTCTATTGATTTTCAGATCTGGTGCTAATTAATGGAGAAATAGCCCTGTCCATCTTGCCGGTGTGAGATGCCCCTAGAAATCCCCCGTATCATGAGTCTTTAGTCCAGCCCAATCCCAAGATTTTTTAGGAAAGGGCCCAACAAAAATTAGACGCACAGTCCTAATCTAATTGCTCAGTTTGCTAGCTTTTAGAGTCCTAATCTAATAGCACAGATGTATAGCTGGTGCCGTCCATCACGGGAGCAGTTCTTGTGTTCCCTACTTGTACTCTTGTAACTCTGACCAGGCAATACAATTGATTGTGGCTTGACTCATCTCTCAGCTCTCACTAGTCCCATTATATGTCTTATTAAAACGTAATTTCTTTTATTACATAACAGTACATATTTTACTATCTCACTAGTCCCACTAATAATACGATTCAGTTTCTTCAGATGGATGATCAAGGCAGGATGATAGACTTTGGTATTCAAGGCCATGAGTTCAGTCAAAGGACTACAATACCTTGTCCAAATATTGGTCACCATCAGGACAATGGTACAATTTCTCTTATTCTTATTCAATTTAATATGGTAAAATTTAATCATGGAAACACAATTGCATAATGTTCAATATATTCAAGGACTTGATGACCTGGAGTTTACTCAAGGAGCTACAGGACACCAAACAAATATTGGTCAGGACAATGGTATTGATTCTCTTATTCTTGGTTAAGTTAATTTGGTGAAATTAATACGGAAGCACAATAGCATAATATTTTGTGTATTTCAGGACTTGATGACTTGGAGTTCAGTCAAAGGATCATAGGACGCCGTCCTAATTTTGGTACGCTGCAGCGTTGTGATGACCTCGACTTTGACCAAAGGAGTGCAAGGCAGCATGAGGATAGTGGTACAAAATCTCTTAATCTCAGTCTTGTTAATGTGGTGAATTACTGAAATTTAATCATGGAAGCACAATTGCATATTATGTAATATAGCTCTTTGCTTTGCAGTTTCAAAGTCCAAGAAGAGTCTTCCTAGAGCCAAGTGGAGTCACCAAATGAAGCTATATCTTATTCAACAGCTGAAAGATTTTAATGTCCCAGGTTATAGAACTCAGAATGCATGGAGTAAAGAGGCATGGAATAAGATTGTGGATAACATAAACAAAAAGTTTGGCTTGTCACTAGATGTTAAAAAAGTGAAACAAAAGGAACAGGATCTGAAGAAAGACTTCCGCACTGTGAAAGAGTTGGCAGCTGAGAGTGGCTTTGGTTGGGACCGTATCGGAATGAAAGTTGTTGCCCCAGATGTTGTTTGGGAATCATTTGCGGAGCGTCGTAACACGGATGCACTCATATGGAGAGACAAACACTTTCCATATTATGATGATTTATTTGCATTGTATGAAGGTAAGCTATAACATTGTATGGAGAGACAAACACTTTCTGTGTTGTAAGCATGTTCTCACTAGTTTTTAATTATCTCCAGGACGGTATGCTGAAGGAAGGAATAGGCGTGGCATGGACTATTATGCAGATAGGGATAAAGAACCATCACAAACCAAATTTGCAGAATCACAAGGGACCAATGATTATGATGGATCACCCTCACCTAATATAAATGCTGCTGATTTTCCTATTGAAGAAGAAGGTGAGAAAGACACTTCTGATTTTCCCCAGCAGCAATGCCCATCAAGGCGCTCCACACAAATGAATTCTCAGTTTGTGAAAACACCGGAATGTGTGGAGCAAGACCCACAAAGAGGCAGAAAAATAGTGATTTTCAAGAGAAGTACTTGAAGCTCAAGAAAGAAGAAATTGAACGGTTTGCAGCTATTGAGGAGAAGAAGCTTGAGGATCCCTATAGCATCAGTAGGTGTGTCACAACACTTGAACGTCTACCTGGTCTACAAATGGCTGATATGGTGATGGCTGCTGATATCTTCAAAAGCAAGGAGAATAGAGAGCTTTTCCTATCGTTTTCTACGGATGAACCAAGGTTAGCCTGGCTCAAAAGGCAGATTGGGCATATCTAAACATATTACTTGCAGGCTGCTAGGTAGTATTTTGTCATAGCACTTAAGATGTGTGGAGTCTTTTGTTGGACGCAAACAAAGTGTGTGGCTAGCTAGGTTGTATTTTGGTAGAATTACTTGAAGTAGAAAGCTGAACTAGGGAGTAGAAGTACGTGGCTGGGTAATATTTTGGTAGAACTACTTGCTGCAGAAAATGAAAGAGCAAGCATGTAGTAGTTGCAGAAAACGAACATGGCATCTAGTACTTTGCTTTAATGAATATTACAATTTCGACATGCCATAATCTTGGTTTGCAGTACATTTTTTTGCCATACATTTGTTTGCGGTACACGTTACAATGCATATATCAAGCTCTTCTTGCAATATAGTCCTCCCACAGTTTATCTGCTATATAATCCCGTAGGTGGTTTCCTGCTTCTCTTGTGTTATTGAATGCTCCAACATCACTAGTGTAGTTTTCATCTCCCGTGGGCACGTCCACAATTAGATGTGGGTCAATATTTGGAGTGTCATTGTTGAGCCATGAGACATCTCCATCATGAAGCCGAATGAAATTATGTAGGACACAACATGCCATTGATATGTCAACTTGTTTGCCGAGGGAATAGTGTGTAGCAACTTTCAGAACTGGAAATCTCTTTTTCACTATGCCAATAATTCTCCCTATATGATTCCGTAATTGTGCATGGCGAAGGTTGAATAGTTCTCTACGATTCCGCGGCCTTTGACGTACTTGTGCTTGTTCTTGCAAATGGTATCTAGTTCCACGGTATGGGGCAAGAAACTGTGGTGTGTTTGCATAGCCCGCATCTACAAGATAATATTTACCATGAGGTACCTGAAATCCATGGTTAAGTGCATCTTGGAGAACCCTTGCATCCGAGGCTGATCCTTCCCAGCCAGGATGCACATGCACAAACCTCAAATCAAAGTCACATGCAACCATAACATTTTGTGTGATTGTTTGCTTTCTGTTTCGATATGGCTCTTGTTCATGTGGTGAGATAGTCATTGGAATATGTGTACCATCAATAGCACCAATGCAATCCTGTATTCATATTATATCATGAGATATTATTTTGAATAAAACTTCAAACAACCATATTACATTTACCAATACAAAGTCAGAAATATATGAAAATGTATGCTTACATTGAAGTAGGGATGGAAATGTGATCTCCTCAAGACTGGATGTGGTCGAAGAGAAGGTGGGCGTATATAGATGCTTGCAAGCTTTGTAATTGCCTCTAGTACATCTCCAAAGTGTCGACTGATGGTTTGCCCACTGTGCTGGAACCTATCCTGCAAGGTTTCATTACTAGCATTTTTTGCAACTGCATATAAAAATATGGCAACCTTTTCTTCCAAGGAGACTATTGTAGAATCTTCAAGTATTTCATTCTCACGCAGCTTCTCAACTAGAGCATGAAAGATGTAAGCCTCCATTCTGAAATGCCTTCTGCATAAGCTTTCATGCCCATTTAAGATTTCCTGGACATAAGCAGCTCCTGTAAGACTAGATGTATGCATTGGTTTTTTCTCCCTTCCTTCTTCCATGGTAGGGAAGACAAATAACATGAATTCATCCTCCATCTGTGACCTCCTGTGATAGCTTGGATCCATTGAAATGTGTGTAAATCAGCAAGAAATGCTGAAAATATTTGTATGTTCTATCAGTGAGATGTGGATCAGCAAAGAAAATATGGAGCTAAATCATATTGTCAATGCATATGTACTAACCTGTTGTTTATGTTATCCTGGTTGTTGTTGACGACCATGCTAGAAGCTGCTGGAGGGGTTCCTTCTTTGGTTAGCTAACCATAAACTGAAGATGAGATTTGTGTGTATTCAGAAGATGAGATGTGTGTGTTTTGATCTCCACAACAAGATGATATATAGGGAGAGAAAGCTAGTACAGCCATGTAACGGCTAGTTGCTTGAGAGCAACTAACGGCTAGTTGCTTTAAATTAAAATATTATTTCTTTATGTTTCCTATGTGTGTTCCTATCCTGTGAACCAAAGGGCATTTAATTTCCTATTCCTATGATCTGAGCAGCCATAGGATTGGAAATGCATACACCTCATTTCCTATACTTTTCCTATTCCTATAAAATTCCCATCCTTTGAACCAAAGGAGGCCTAAGTTTTAACGTTGGCTGCTTGTGTAACTCGTTTCTGGATCTGCTTCTGTTGTTCCATGTTCATTCTCATGAGCGTCAGATGCTATCTGTTGTAGTCCCTGTGATGTATCTCAATCTTGTTTATGGTGCTAAACGTTGTAGCCGTTGTGTTGCATGCATCTTAATTTATTTATGAAAATGAAAATCGTTCAGGCCGGCTTTTGGTCCCCGTAGCAGCGTCAAATTAAAAAACATACTGAAATGATTGGACCGAGTCACTCCGAACCAAAGACAGGGCTGATCAAGTTCCTATTCAAAGATAAGGCTGATCAGCTTTTTTTTGAGGGGTAGATAAGGCTGATCAGCTGCCCTCGGCGGCGTTGAAAGGTTTCGGGCCGACATAGCAAGTGGCCCGATGTTTAAATTATGTGCAAGTTGCAACGGGCCACGATCGATGCCAATGTCGACAGACATGGATTGGAATCTTTCTTGTCATCAAGGCCAACTAGGCTCTCCTGTAATTACTAATGATTTTACTGTTAAGCTGGAAGTCAGAAGACGCCTTGCTACACCTTGCCGCTGCTGCTAAGGCCGGCCGGGACCGGGACGGAGCAGCCGACGCCGAGGCAGGTGGTGGTGCTGACGGGCCGCAGCGCGGAGGCTGGCATCGGCGGCGCCACCATCAATTCCCCGGAAGAAGTTGGCCACCAACGGCAAGGGGTTCATTTGCAGATTCTCTCTTCCTCTTCCTCCGGGTAAGTTCAGCTGTGGCTGTTTTTAATTTGCTTCCTAGTCGCTGCTTCCGGAATTATTAGCCGCTCAAACAGATGGTACCTATCACTCTATTTTAGTGCTACATACATCCATTTGAGCAATGACTAATTCCGGACAGAGGAAGTAGTTTCCTCTACTTCTAGTCTGCCAGGGATTTCATGATGAAAGTATTTGCCCGTTTAGAAATAGTTTACCTAGTTCTTCAAGTAATATTTTTATTGTTACCTTTTTTCTGCACTAGCAAAAAGGCCCGTGCATTGCAACGGGAGAATTTTTTTTATCTCATATCTCTAGTTGGGTCAGTTGGACAAGCTGTGTGTGGCCGGTTGGCAGGTTATGAGATCAAACCCTCCCATCGGCAATTTTATTTTTTGCCAGCTCTCTGGACCTGAGCCATAGTGCACTGCCAGATGGGCTTCCTTCGTTGGGCCAAAACAGGTGGCAAGTAACGAAACAAAATAGCGTAGGTGAAATAACTGAAGCGGGACCGAACGGAGCGGGACGAAACCAAGAATATCACCTCCCTTTAATAGTAGGTATAGATATAGATATAGATATAGATACAGATATGTATTATATAGTACAAAAAGATTGGTAGTTCTACACGCGAAAGCTTGTAGGTAAATCCAACCGGATGATGAAAGGTTTCCTGACAAGTTAATTGGTGAAGATTGTTTTATTCCAATTATTTAGTGGGCCAGCAAACACTCCAAATAGTACTTCCATCGCGATACTTTTTTTGAGGGATATCCATGAGGATGTTGTTAGTATTTGAGTGACCATGACTGTAGTTGGCGAAAATTAAATTTAAAATACATATTGTCCTAATATAGATTCTCCAGAAAAGGAAAAAAAAACAACATCCAATATGCAATACTTGTCAGATAAAATGTCCTCGTCCGATCCACAATATATCAAATTGTTTGTTACAAGCAATCACAGAGGAGTTTTCAGAGAAGATGAAAATTGGTCCTGGTGGCTATGGGGATGTTTACATGGTAGGAATGGTCAATTATTTATGTTTGTTATACTAACTAATCGTATTATATTTTTTGTAATTATCATATGGTCAATATGAACAGGGAGAGCTTAATGGGGACGAAATTGCTGTCAAGAAGCTTTTTCCCGTCCAAGGAGTTAATGACGAGTCATTTGATAATGAATTCCGTAACCTTAAGAAGGTTCGGCATAAAAATGTCATACGGATGATTGGTTACTGCTATGAGATATTACACAGAGATGTTGAATATGAAGGTGAGTTAGTTTGGTCTCAAGTAATAAACAGAGCTCTCTGCTTTGAGTATATGAAGCAATGTCGAGGATATCGCTTATCGTTATCGTGTCGGTCAGCTAGGGATTAGAGATTAATCGGAAATCGGCCGATTAACCGATTTTATTGGTCGACTATTAATTGGATATTTTTTTTGCAAATCTTAGGTTCCCAACACTAAAATACACTATATTCAACACTAAAACAATATTTTACAGAAGTGTTACCTTGATTTCTAGCCTTTTATTCCTTGTAAAATGACAAACAAAATAGGGCAATAGTACATATTCCGTAACAAGGTCCACAAAACATAAATAAACATAGTTTTTGCCAACATAGTGCGATGAATAGGTCTAATATATCGGTAGATTCCTGATAAATCGTTTGTCAGAATGATAAATCGGTCCAAAAGATAAACGGCAAAGATAAGGCATAATCTTATCGGTCACCCCCCGATTAGCGATAAATCGAAAGATTAATGGGTGAATCGGAAGTTTGCTTGAACAGTGATATGAAGGGAGGAAGCCTTGCCAAGCATATTTCTGGTATGATGGTACTCTACCTCAATTCTGCTATGCTACCATCTACCTTGCAATGAAGGTATCATTTTGCCATGTTATGTGTATGACATAAGACATTTTTTTCCTTCTACAGCTGATTCGTGCATCCATAATTGGCCGGCGACATACAATATAATTAAGGGGACTTGTGAGGGCCTGCACCACCTTCATAAAGGAGAAGAAAAGAAGAGATTTTTCATCTAGACTTAAAGCCGGATAATGTATTGCTGGATGACAAATTGGTTCCCAAAATAGGAGATTTTGGTTTGTCCAGGCTCTTTGGGAGTTCATATACCCACCAAATAAGCACTATGAAAGGAACAATGTAAGTCGGTACACGGCTCATGTGTAGATAATCCCAGTTTGGTTTACAAATCTTATTGTATAAGGTTTTATAGATCTTTTAGGAGTATTTAACAAATAACTACCACATTCCGTCCAACCCTAATAAAAACAACCACTCTAAAAATTTAGCTAAAACCTAGCACTTTTGGACTAATCTTTCGCAAAAAACTACCACTTCGAGTTAAGTACCGTTTCGAGCATTCAACCCAATTATGACAGGCGGGGCCCACCCATCAGGTTTATAAAAGTCAAGTCCGTTAACTTTGACCGTCAACATGTGTGGCCCACATGTTAGTTCGTCTTCTTCCTCTAAATTTCTCTGAGTGGCATAAAAAGCTTTCACGACCTAGGTGACACCCCTGTTGATATCCTTGGCCTTCCACCCGTTCCGGTGTCCCAGTGCCTCACGCGTTTTGCATCAGGCTAGGGACTTTCCTCTTTGGCACCGACGAGGTGGAAGAGCGACATGAGTGCCTCGCGTGGCTAGATGGGCACCTGAACCGCAGCGTCATGTTCCTGTGAAGCAAGCGAACCACTCGGCGGAGCAGTTCATGAACTCTAAGGAGGGCAGGCAGCTCCGAGCTCAGGCAGTGCCGCACTAGAAGGCCGCGGCCGTGGCCTAGAGCGACAGCGGGTGGACATGTCCACTCGTCGACCCTGCTGTTTCCTGTCCACTGATCGAGCTCTGCTGGAGGGCGATCGCCCGCGGGCCCGCTCAGGTTCCCCTGGAGCACCAGCAGCAGGTCGCCCTTGGACGACCCCCAGCCGTCGCCGCGCTGTGACGAGGATGGCCAAGGCCAGGAGAGTACCATGGCGGGGCCGGGACCGGCATTGTCCATAGGGTTTTTAGGGTTTAGGATTTTGGGTTTTGGGTTGAGAGAGAGAGAGAGAGAGAGAGAGTCGCAATAGGGGAGATTCATTTGTGGTATTTGAGAAAATGTCCAAGAGAGAAAAATGAAGTGGATGGAGGAAAGAGACGGCTGACATGTGGGGTTGTACTATCATAATGGTCAAACATAAATGCCAGCCATAACAGGTGAGCCTGGTGCGAGCCCATCCTATCATAATCCTGCTTAAAACGGTTGAATCGATCACTTTTGTGACATGGTAGTTTTTTGGAAAAAGATTAGTCAAAAATGGTAGATGTTTGCTAATTTTTGTAGAGTTTTAGTTCTTTGTTAGGGTTGGATGGAATGTGATAGGTTTTTTTTTGTTAAATACTCCCTCCATTTCTTTTTACTCCGCAAAAAAAATTGTTTGACGTCAAACTACGCAAAATTTTACCATATTTATATCGAAAAATATGAACATCTACAATACAAAAACTATATAGTATGAAAATACATTTCATGATGCATGTGATAATATTGAGTTCATATTCTGAGTGTTGATATTTTTTAATATAAAGTTAGTCATACTTTATAAAGCTTGACTTTGACCAAATTTTATATGCAAACTAAAAAGAAATAGAAGGAGAACTCATCTTTTAGTGACCATACACTAGTAGAAAAGGGGGCAATGGTCCAGGCCGGTCTAGCCCATTAGTCCCGGTTCAATCCAGAACCGGGACCAATGGGGGCATTGGACCCGGTTCTTGAGCCCCGGGGGCCGGCCGGGCCACGTGGGCCATTGGTCCTGCTTCGTCTGGACCTTTTGGTCCCGGTTGGAGGGACGAACCGGGACCAATGGGCCTCGCTCCTGGCCCACCACCATTGGTCCCGGTTGGTGGCACGAACCGGGACCAAAGGCAAACCTTTAGTCCCGGTTCGTGCTGTCAACCGGGACCAATGGTGGTGCCTATATATACCCCCTGCTCGCGAGCAGACCACTCCCAGTGCTCTGTTTTTCGTGGCCGGCGAGGGGAGAGCTTCGTGGTGCTCTAGCTCACCTCCTATGCACACGAGGTGTTCGATGGAATGCCCGAGCCACACTACTTAAGCTTTCTCGTCTCCAAGCTCGACCTCCAAGCTCCATTTTCCTCAATATTTGTCTAGGTTTAGCGGTCCATCACGTCCCGTCCCAGTCTTCACCGCCGTCGATCGCCCGCGCCGATCTCATCGCCGGCACCATCGTGGTGAGCCTCTTGTTCTTATCTTCTTTCTGAAAGGAAAAATATTCTTACTTGTATGTTTAGATAGATAGTTGTATTATATTCTTACTTTTATTATTGCATCTTATATAGTGCGATGGTTTTGGTATCCACCCCCGTCGGCCCTCGTCCTGTCTATGATTCGGATGTGGTATATATTATCTTTTCATAACTATTGGTTCATTTATTGTTTATGACAATTATGCCGACCAACGTGACATAGATTTTATTTATCTAGGAGGTTGTTGAACCGGAAATTCCAACCGACCCTATTGTCGAGAGGTTAAATTTAGTTGAAGAAGAAAACAATTTCTTGAAGGAAAAAAATAGAAAAATTGAGGAGGAGAAGATGATATTGGAGTTGCATGTTGCGGATGTCGTCGATGATCACAAGATCAAGATGGATGCAATGCGCTTGAAGATTAGAAAGATTAGAAAATATGCCATTCATACCGAGGCTTGGTATCATTATGCCGTTGGATCAGTTGTTACATTGGTTGCGATTATGATCGCATTTGTTTTCGCATTGAAATATTTTACATAGTTTCAGTGTATGGTTTAATTAATTTAGATGCTCTGCAGAGCTTTATGTTGTTAGATGAGAACTATGTATGTACTTTGTTTTAATGTGATATGATGAACTTCTATTAATTTGGTCACTTCATTATATAATGCACGCAGATGAACCGGCAATGAATGTACGATTCAAGACACACCTCCGAGTACATTAAGGGCGTGCATGATTTTCTCGAAGTGGCTGAGGCAAACAAGCAGAATGGTTTTATGTGTTGTCCATGCCCTATATGTGGGAATACGAAGTCTTACTCTGACCGGAAAATCCTCCACACCCACCTGCTTTACAAGGGTTTCATGCCACACTATAATGTTTGGACGAGGCACGGAGAAATAGGGGTTATGATGGAAGACGGCGAAGAAGAAGAGTACGATGACAACTATGTGCCCCCTGAATACGGTGATGCTCCTGAAGATCAAGAGGAACCAGACGATGTGCACGATGATGCTGCAACGAGCGAAGCAGCTAAAGATCAAGAGGAACCAAACGATGCGCCCGATGATGATGATCTCCGCCGGGTCATTGTCGATGCAAGGACGCAATGCGAAAGTCAAAAGGAGAAGCTGAAGTTCGATCGCATGCTAGAGGACCACAAAAAAGGGTTGTACCCTAATTGCGAAGATGGCAACACAAAGCTCGGTACCGTACTGGAATTGCTGCAGTGGAAGGCAGAGAATGCTGTGCCTGACAAAGGATTTGAGAAGCTACTTAAAATATTGAAGAAGAAGCTTCCAAAGGATAACGAATTGCCCGACAGTACATACGCAGCAAAGAAGGTCGTATGCCCTCTAGGATTGGAGGTGCAGAAGATACATGCATGCCCTAATGTCTGCATCCTCTACCACGGTGCGTACAAGGATCTGAACGCATGCTCGGTATGCGGTGCATTACGGTATAAGATCAAACGAGATGACCCTGGTGATGTTGACGGCGAGCCCCTCAGGAAGAGGGTTCCTGCGAAGGTGATGTGGTATGCTCCTATAATACCACGGTTGAAACGTCTATTCAGAAACGGAGAGCATGCCAAGTTGATGCGATGGCACAGTGAGGACAGTAAGAAAGACGGGAAGTTGAGAGCACCCGCTGACGGGTCACAGTGGAGAAAAATCGAGAGAAAGTACTGGGATGAGTTTGCAAGTGACCCAAGGAACGTATGGTTTGCTTTAAGCGCGGATGGCATTAATCCTTTCGGGGAGCAGAGCAGCAATCACAGCACCTGGCCCGTGACTCTATGTATGTATAACCTTCCTCCTTGGATGTGCATGAAGCGGAAGTTAATTATGATGCCAGTTCTCATCCAAGGCCCTAAGCAACCCGGCAACAACATTGATGTGTACCTAAGGCCATTAGTTGAAGAACTTTTACAGCTGTGGAATGGAAACGGTGTACGTACGTGGGATGAGCACAAACAGGAGGAATTTAACCTAAAGGCGTTGCTGTTCGTGACCATCAACGACTGGCCCGCTCTCAGTAACCTTTCAATACAGACAAACAAGGGATACCACGCATGGACGCACTGTTTACTTGACACTGATAGTATATACCTGGGAAGCTGCAGGAAGAATGTGTACCTGGGCCATCGTCGATTTCTTTCGACCAACCATCAATGTCGAAAGAAAGGCAATCATTTCAAAGGCGAGGCAGATCACCGGAAGAAGCCCGCCATGCGTACCGGTGATCACGTACTTGCTATGGTCAATGATTTACACGTAATCTTTGGAAAGGGTCCCGGCGGACTAGCTGTTCCGAGTGACGCTGGGGGACACGCACTCATGTAGAAGAAGAAATCTATATTTTGGGACCTACCCTACTGGAAAGACCTAGAGGTACGCTCTTCGATCGACGTGATGCACGTGACGAAGAACCTTTGCGTGAACCTGCTAGGCTTCTTGGGCGTGTATGGGAAGACAAAAGATACAGCTGAGGCACGGGAGGACTTGCAACGTTTGCACGAAAAAGACGGCATGCCTCCAAAGCAGTATGAAGGTCCTGCTAGCTATGCTCTTACCAAAGAAGAGAAGGAAATCTTCTTTGAATGCCTGCTTAGTATGAGGGTCCCGACTGGCTTCTCGTCGAATATAAAAGGAATAATAAATATGGCAGAGAAAAAGTTTCAGAACCTAAAGTCTCATGACTACCACGTGATTATGACGCAACTGCTTCCGGTTGTATTGAGGGGGCTTCTACCGGAAAACGTCCGATTAGCCATTGTGAAGCTATGTGCATTCCTCAATGCAGTCTCTCAGAAGATGATCGATCCAGAAATCATACCAAGGCTAAGGAGTGATGTGGTGCAATGTCTTGTCAGTTTCGAGCTGGTGTTCCCACCATCCTTCTTCAATATCATGACGCACGTCCTAGTTCATCTAGTTGACGAGATTGTCATTCTGGGCCCGTATTTCTACACAATATGTACCCCTTTGAGAGGTTCATGGGAGTCCTAAAGAAATATGTCCGTAACCGCGCTAGGCCAGAAGGAAGCATCTCCATGGGCCATCAAACAGAGGATGTCATCGGGTTTTGTGTTGACTTCATTCCTGGCCTTAAGAAGATAGGTCTCCCTAAATCGCGGTATGAGGGGAGACTGACTGGAAAAGGCACGCTTGGAAGGGACTCAATAATATGCAGGGACAGATATTCTTGGTCTCAAGCACACTACACAGTTCTATAGAACTCTACTTTGGTGACCCCGTATGTCGATGAACACAAGAATAGTCTGCGCTCCAAACACCCGGAGCAGTGCGACGACTGGATTACATGTGAACACATCAGGACTTTCAGCAGTTGGTTGGAAGCACGTATCAGAGGTGACAACACTGTTTGTGATGAGCTGTACTTGTTATCCAGGGGACCATCTTTGACTGTATTGATTTGGAAAGGATACGAGATAAATGGGAATACATTTTACACGATTGACCAAGATCAAAAGAGCATCAACCAAAATAGCGGTGTCCGCTTTGATGCAACAACCGAGAGGGGAAAGGACACATATTATGGTTACATAGTGGACATATGGGAAATTGACTATGGACATGATTTTAAGGTCCCTTTGTTTAAGTGCAAATGGGTCAATCTGTCAGGAGGCGGGGTACAGATAGACCCACAGTACGGAATGTCGAAAAGAGGCCTTTGGTCCCGGTTGGGCTGCCGAAAAGAGGCCTTTGGTCCCGATTGGTGGCACCAACCGGGACTAAAGGGGGCATTAGTCCCGGTTTGACCAACCAACCGGGACCAATGCTCCTTATATATAAGTAGCACTTCGCAGTTTTGCAGAGTTCATCGCCACCAGTTGCCCCCCGACGACGCCGAGCACATCGACGCCGCCAGGCTGCCCCGACGCCACCCGCCGCTGTCGCCGTCGCCCGCGCCCGTCATCGTCGGCGGCCTCCCCGAGCCCGCGCCCGCTGTCGTCGCT
>NC_057807.1:7050596-7083725 GCF_018294505.1 Triticum aestivum
GGCTCTTTTTTTCATTTTTATTAGTTTAGTTTTTTTGTTCATATATATATATAATGTATATGTGTATATGTATGTGGCTATGTGTATGTAATGTTCAAAAATTGTTCAGAGCATGTTTTTGTTCATATATGTATTTATTGTTCATATGTGTATTTATTGTTCATGTTTTTTTTCTGTTCATAGATTTTTTTTGGTGATATTAATTATTGTATAATATGCAAATGTTTGTATATTCATATGAACAATGCATTAGGCAAAACCTTTGTTTTTTTCGAAATTTTCTATTTGAACATTTTTTATAAAACAAGCAATACTAAAAGAATGAGAGGAAAAAGGAAAATAAGAAGAGGAAGAAAGGAGAAAAAGATGAGAGGAAGAAGAGGAGAAATAAATAAGAAGAGGAAAAAAGAAGAAAAAGAAGAGGAGAAGAAGAAAGGAATAGAGGAGAAAGAAGAAAAAAAAATTCTTCTTTCTCCTCTATTCCTTTCTTCTTCTCCTCTTTTTTTTCTTCTTTTTTTTTCTTCTTCTTCTTCCTTCTTCCTTCTTTCTCTTTTCTTCCTTTTCCTTAATTATTTTCATTTCTCGAGGGAGAAGAAGCAAAAGAAGAGGAGAAGAAGAAAGAAAGGAATAGAGGAGAAAGAAGAAACTTCAACACGAGCTAGGGGGTGGTACCGATACCCCCTCCCCGATAACTCTCGAGGACACCCAAACCCTAGAGAGAAAACGATGTTGGTCTCCTACCCCCTCCCGCCGCGTCCCTACCCGACAAATTAACTCTCTCGAGGCCACCAAAATTTATCAAGTTGAAAGAGCGTTGTCGTCGAGGCCACCCCAAACCCTTGAAGCGTTGTGTCGAGGCGACCCCAAACCCTAGAGAAGCAGCGTCGAGGCCACTAACATGATTCCTTATTGTGATTAGCTAGCTAGTTCTACATTTGCCACTAATATATATATATATATATATATATATATATACATATATATATATATATCCATCTGTACCATGTTTGAATAATAATTGACATGTTGTAAATATTTGCAGAAACTATGGAGCACTCCCGAGACGAAGAAACAGAAGCGATGTTGGGGGACATAATCGCAAATGGAAGTGATGATGTTGCGTCATTTCTCATCGACACCGATGGTCAGCTGGAAGGACTGGATGAAGAAGAGGGCTATGTTTATGATGGCTTCGACCCATTAATGCCGGTACAAGAGGAGGAGTATGTTCATGATGCCTCCGATGACGCAATGGAGGTACAAGAAGGAGACCGTGCTGACTGCTCCGGTCACCAAACCGAGTCCGGCCAGGTATATATATATATATATATATATATATATATATATATATATATATATATATATATATATATATATATATATATATATATATATATATATATTAGTTAAGCCCGTGCTGACTAGTTAATTGATGCATCCATTGTTTTGGTATATGTACACATATTAATTACTGTCGTCTTTCTTCCTTATAATTTCTAGCCCTCCGGATCGAGCACAACTTCGGTAAGAAGACGAGGCCCGAAGAAAAAGTTGAGCTCGGATGAAAAGTTTGAGATCATAGAAATCGCGGCCGACGGCGAACCGATTGAACCCATCCAGACAAAGCGCGCATTTTCTGCTCAGTGCGGGGTTCTTGTTAGGGACAAGATCCCGATCAGCATCCAGCAATGCTATAAGCCTGCTAAGGATGAAGACGCTGAGGTGTCTTATGTCAATGATATGCAGAAAGAAGATCTTTGGACTGAGCTGAAGGAAAATTTCACCCTACCGCCAGAGGAGGATCCGGAGAATCCAGTTAAAGAGCAATTAATCAAGTCTTGTGCTCTTAAAAAGATGGCAAGCCTAATGAGGAGGTGGAGGAAAGAGCTGAACCAGTTTGTCAAGAAAAAAAAGACACCAGAATTCATCGGCAAATATGAGAAGATCAAAGATCACTGGCCCGCATTTGTGGCCCACAAGACATCGGAAAAGAGTAAGAAGATGTCGGAGACAAACAAGAAAAATGCTGCGAAGAAGAAGCTTCACCATCGCACGGGGTCAGGTGGCTACCTCAAAGCCCGGCCTAAGTGGTCCAAGGCTGAGCATGATCTACTTGAAAAAGGGATCGAACCAGAGACAATGCGCTGGCCAGACCGTTGCCGGACTTGGTTCTTCGGGGCTGGCGGAACCTTGGACCCTGTAACAGGGAAGTGTCAGTGGACGGACGAGCAACTGCAAACACCAGTCAAGAACCTTCGACACTATATCGATGCAGCGCAGCGAGGGACGTTCCTTCCAAACAGGGAGAAGGACGAGCTCACAAAGGCCCTTGGGAATCCCGAGCACCCTGGACGGACACGAGGCACGCTAGGCTCCCTTCCGTGGAAGGTTGGTTTTCCGGACGCAGGGGGTTACAAAACCCACGAGAGGAGGAAGAAACTAGAGCAGGACCAAATGCAGGCGCTGCTTGGAAGGGTAATGGGGCTAGAGGATCGAGAAGAGGAACGAGAAGCAGCAGATCGCAACAAACGACATGCCGAAGCTTCCCCCGAAGCTACCCCGCCATCTCAGCGGAGAAGCAGCGTGGCTTCCACCGAGCTGCTTCAGCCGGAGCATGTCTTGACGGCTCCTGCCAGCTATCCCATGGATGGTATCACGGAGTCTCAAAATTGCCACATTATGGCGCGATGGATGAATTTCAAGGTCAAGGCGGCTGTTGGCCAAGTTTATCCTAGTGGACCCGGCACAACTTATCACTGCCAGCCGATTCCAGAAGGATTTGCTAAGGTGATGGTGGATGAAATAACGGAGGGATTTGAGGACCTCGCGCTTGAGCACCCTACCGGTGAAGGGGAGACTAGGCTGGGTTCTGCTATGAAGAATCCATGCCTATGGCGGAAGGAGCTCATCAACCTTCTGAACTGGATGCCTCCGCCTCCTCCTCCTCCGGCGAGTCAGGGCACTCCGCCTCCTCCACCGCCTCCTCCTCCGGCGAGTGACGATCAGGGCACACGTGGCAGCACTCCGCCTCCTCCACCACCTCCTCCTCCGGCGAGTGACGATCAGGGCACGCGTGGCGGCACTCCGCCTCCTTCTCCGGCGTGTGGCGGCACTCTGCCTCCTCCTTCTCCGTCTCGCCAGCAAGGGCAGAAGAGACCCGCCGCCGCCCCGGCTGCTCCGGCGCGTCGTAGTCCTTCTCCTCCGCCTCGTAAGCAAGCACGAAAGAAGACAGCCGCTGCAGCCGCTCCGTCTGCTCCGGCGTCTAGCAGCACAAGAAGAGAGAGGCAATACAGATACGGTCCACCTCTAAAGCCTGTAGAGAAGTTACCGTACGAGAGGACCGAGGAGGAAAACAATACAATCATGCAGGCCCACGTGAAGGAGTTCTTTGAAGGGGTGAAAGCAAAGAGACATCCACCTCCGGAGGAGAAGGTAGATCCGGTGAAAGCAAAGCGCACTCTCGATGCCCTGAGGAAACCACCAAAGTCTCCGTCGAGAACCAACTATGAGCGCATTACTGAACAGACATATCTCCAAGCCAAGCGGTCGGGAACTACTGTCAGTGATAAAAGGTCAAAAGAACAACGAGCAAAGGGGAAAAAAAATTGCCCAGCTCGGCGAACAAGCACAGCAATCGTGCCCCCCGCTCAATGTGTCTAATCCTTCAGGGACGGTGGCCGGTTATGGCAATCTTGAAGATTACCTACCTGACGGTGCACTTCCTGATTTCATGGAGGTGGACATATTCAGATACGAGTACGGGAAGCCTCTCGTCAAAGATGAAAAATCTCTGACAACAATGATGCGAAGATTCCATAGTTGGTACATAAAAACCTGCAGAGAGTCTAAGGGGACGAATAGTTTGTATCTGAACATTAAAGAGGAGCACGACCTCGTTACAAATGATGTGTTGTGTGTTCCATTTGAGGAGTTCTTCGAGTTCTTCAATCAAAAGGCCATCGATAAATTATTGGTCTTTTGCTGCTGCCTGTAAGTACTATTTCTGTCATTAAGTCTCTATATATAGCTCGGCTCTTTCATTGCATGTATTTATAATTAATTATCCTCAATATATTATGCAGATTGAAGATCGTCGAGTGCAAAAAAAATGAAATCTATGATATTGGGTTCATTAACACAAATATCATAGATGTATTTCTGGTTAAAAAGCACGTTGAAGAGGCCGAGGACAACTTGCTACAATCGTTGATCAAAAATCAAAACAAAGATACCATACTCTTTCCTTACAACGGCCCGTGAGTGTTACTGTCGTGTGCATATTCGGTTTCCCTTATTACTCGAGCGAGAGGTTAATGTAATTGATGAGTTATGCATGCGTGTGCAGGTACCACTATATTCTTCTGGAGATTAAGCTTGAGCGTGGACTAGTAACCGTCTTAGACTCCAGACGGAAAGATCCCAGCACCTATGCGGACATGACTGAAATGCTCAGCAAGTAAGTTCAATCGATCATTATCGCACCATATAGGCAACTTTTTGTTCATTTTCTGATATCTCAAGTAATAATAATTATTTTCTTTGTCTTGCAGGGTTTGGAAACAGTTCACCGCACAAGCTCCGGGACTGCCGAAGGAGCTGCGATATGTATACCCGAAAGTAAGTACTACTGGCTAGCTAGTTGCGCGCATCTCCCGTTGATTCTATAGTTAAACTTTCATCAATGCCATTTATAATGCTTCATTATCAGTTTGATTGACCTCTATTTCTCGTAAAGTGCTTGTGGCAGGAGGAAGGGGATGATTTCTGTGGATACTATGTGTGCGAGTTCATCCACAACGCGACTTTGAAAAACAAGCGGGGCTACTCTAGAAGACAATATGAAGTGCGTAAGCAATAATATTCACAATTTCATTTTATTACACCATCATTTCTGTTGAGTTTCATTCATATATATGTATTAATTAACCCCCTTCTTCAAATTAATTAGACGTGGCAGATGCGGGATGAACTCCTACCACCAGATCGCATGGAAGCAATTCAAGAGGAATTGACGGGATTCTTTCTTGAACACATCATCAGTAAAGCCGGAGAATACCATGTGGAACTTGATTTCAAATGCTAGGGGTTTGTAATTAAGAGATCTTATACATATTGTACATGTATGTAGCCAGTAAAAAACTTGTTGTTCGACCAATCTCTCGGAGAAGGAGAGGTCGATCGATCACTTCTCTCGGTATGCATGACGAACTTCTGTACTGAATGGTTCTCGCGATCACTTATGTATATATACTACGTAGCGTCGACCAAGCACGGACATAAGAGAGGACACTTCTCTCTATTAATTAGCTAGCTAACACAATATACGAAACACCTAAATTAACCCCCCAAAACCCCCAACCCCCCTCCTTTCAAAAAAAAAACAAAAACCCCAGCCACTGGAATGCAGACGCGTGGATGCCTTTTGGTCCCGGTTGGAGCCACCAATCGGGACCAAAGGCCCCCTGACTGGGCTCGGCGCACAGGGCCACGTGGAGGCACATTGGTCCCGGTTCGTGTTTGAACCGGGACTAATGGGTTGAGGTATTAGTAACGACCCATTAGTCCCGGTTCCTGAACCGGGACTAAAGGCCCTTACGAACCGGGACTAATGGGTGGTTTTCTACTAGTGATATGTTTGAACATGTTATCCTGCAGGGGGTTCATCCCACAAGAATACATACACAATCGCAAGGTGTCACCAAAGAATGACGTGTTCAGTCTCGGAGTCCTAATTTTCCCCATGATGGCGGGGGCAAACGGCTATGGAGATTATTGGGACGCACGTCGTCGCCCGAACTTTTCCCCAAAAATCCAACAAGAGTTTATGGAGAGTGTAAGAAAGTTTATTTGTCCTTTTTTCGTTTTAAGGGGTTGTTCTTCCTTACCCATGTTTTTAATGCAAGTGGTAGATGCAAAATATATGTTGCAACTTGACAGGTACAAATACACTGGAGGAAAAAGATGCAGGAAACTGAAGATTATAGATGGGATGAAACCGACCTGCTAGGAGTAACGAAATGTCTTGATATGGCAATGCGTTGCGTGGAGGACGACCGAGACAAAAGACCTTCTACACAGGAAATTATCAGCGAGGTCAAAGAACTAGACTCAAAGATAGACGAGATGTTACAAAAAGATCCTAAACCGCTTACAGTCGAGCTGGTACAATATATATTCATACTCATATATGTTGATTCTTACTCATATATGTTGTTCCTTACCATTGAACTTTGCCGTTGTAGAAAAAGAGGCACAAGCACCCTGCGGACGAATTGGAAGTGGTGAATCAGAATAGAAGTCTCAATGATTTGGGAAGAGATATTGTGGTGGACCCTTGCCTAGAGCCCCGTTTCCCCTTTGAGCCAAAGAAGGACATATCGTGTTGCCTGCAGCTCACCAATAAGACGATGGCCAACTACGTTGCCTTCATCGTAAACAGCGGCGTAAACAAGTATCGTGCACAGCCAAACAAAGGAATTTTAGCTCCATGTTCCAAGTGCTACATCACCCTAAACCTTGCGAGCGCAGGAGGAGGCACCGCCGAATATGCAATGCCTTGACGTGTTGGTTTTGAAGGGCATAAGAGTGAGCGAGCATTTCACGTCCGATGAAATTACCCAAGACTTCCTCACAAACTCTGGCGCTGTGGATGAGGTCATAGTCCCGTTTTTTATGTTGCATTGAACCACCACCCTCTCTGAATAGAGACACTTCATGATAGGCCGAACATGTTAGTCTTTTCGCTTTGCTACTGGATCAGCTAATAATGTGTAGTCATTTCATTCCACTTTGCACAGTACTATTCCATTCTAACAAGGGTCAATTCCACCTTTCATCCTTTCCTCATGAAACGAATTGACTTCCCGCTCCCCTTAATATCATTGCGCACTTTTTGTACTCGCTCGTTTAATCAATCACAACAAAATCAGATCTTTATTCATCGCCAAAACATATTAGAAAGAGTGCTGGCAAAACCAATTTGATGGCTTGTTTCCTTGTTTCTCTAAAAACAAGGATTTACTCATGAAAATTACACAAACGGTTTACCTGAAAGTTACTTAAATTACTTGCAAGTTGCGACCTCAATTTGCTTCTTATGCACACACAGTTTGTTGCATGTCAATAATACACACCACCAAGCCACATCATCCAAAATAGATGATTCATAACGGCAAATGATTGTTGTCCACCAAGAACAAAATCACACACGTATATAACTAGATATGGGTAACCCGCTAATTTATTTACTCTCAGCATGTAAACATGTCATTTCAGGGGCAATCGTTGGGAATAATGGCTCCGTCTAGTTAGGAGACTGATGGAAGTCCAGCTTTCTCAACAACCCGATGAATTACGCTGGAAGTTGACTAAGTCTGGAGTATTTACGGTCAAATCAATGTATATTGATATTTATTGATATTGATATTGATACTATTAAAAGGAGGTGATATTCTTGGTTTCGTCCCTCTTAGTTTCGTCCCGCTTTGATGATATTTTTTTCTAACTGAGGTGGTACTATTTTTTTTACGCTGCGCAGGTTCACTCATGTTTTTGTTTCTGGCTCGCAGGATCGCTAGACTGGGCCAGTGTGGACGATCGAAGCCCATCTTGGCAAAAAACAAATGCGGGCGTCCATCAACTTATGGGCTGCGAGTGGGCTTCGTAAAATCAAGTACAAAAAAATTTAAGTAACCTGAAAGTTACTTAAATTACTTGCAAGTTGCGACCTCAATTTGCTCCTTATGCACACACAGTTTGTTGCATGTCAATAATACACACCACCAAGCTACATCATCCAAAATAGATGATTCATAACGGCAAATGATTGTTGTCCACCAAGAACAAAATCACACACGTATATAACTAGATATGGGTAACCCACTAATTTATTTACTCTCAGCATGTAAACATGTCATTTCAGGGGCAATCGTTGGGAATAATGGCTCCGTCTAGTTAGGAGACTGATGGAAGTCCAGCTTTCTCAACAACCCGATGAATTACGCTGGAAGTTGACTAAGTCTGGAGTATTTACGGTCAAATCAATGTATATTGATATTTATTGATATTGATATTGATACTATTAAAAGGAGGTGATATTCTTGGTTTCGTCCCTCTTAGTTTCGTCCCGCTTTGATGATATTTTTTTCTAACTGAGGTGGTACTATTTTTTTTACGCTGCGCAGGTTCACTCATGTTTTTGTTTCTGGCTCGCAGGATCGCTAGACTGGGCCAGTGTGGACGATCGAAGCCCATCTTGGCAAAAAACAAATGCGGGCGTCCATCAACTTATGGGCTGCGAGTGGGCTTCGTAAAATCAAGTACAAAAAAATTTAAGTAACCTGAAAGTTACTTAAATTACTTGCAAGTTGCGACCTCAATTTGCTCCTTATGCACACACAGTTTGTTGCATGTCAATAATACACACCACCAAGCTACATCATCCAAAATAGATGATTCATAACGGCAAATGATTGTTGTCCACCAAGAACAAAATCACACACGTATATAACTAGATATGGGTAACCCGCTAATTTATTTACTCTCAGCATGTAAACATGTCATTTCAGGGGCAATCGTTGGGAATAATGGCTCCGTCTAGTTAGGAGACTGATGGAAGTCCAGCTTTCTCAACAACCCGATGAATTACGCTGGAAGTTGACTAAGTCTGGAGTATTTACGGTCAAATCAATGTATATTGATATTTATTGATATTGATATTGATACTATTAAAAGGAGGTGATATTCTTGGTTTCGTCCCTCTTAGTTTCGTCCCGCTTTGATGATATTTTTTTCTAACTGAGGTGATACTATTTTTTTTACGCTGCGCAGGTTCACTCATGTTTTTGTTTCTGGCTCGCAGGATCGCTAGACTGGGCCAGTGTGGACGATCGAAGCCCATCTTGGCAAAAAACAAATGCGGGCGTCCATCAACTTATGGGCTGCGAGTGGGCTTCGTAAAATCAAGTACAAAAAAATTTAAGTAACCTGAAAGTTACTTAAATTACTTGCAAGTTGCGACCTCAATTTGCTCCTTATGCACACACAGTTTGTTGCATGTCAATAATACACACCACCAAGCTACATCATCCAAAATAGATGATTCATAACGGCAAATGATTGTTGTCCACCAAGAACAAAATCACACACGTATATAACTAGATATGGGTAACCCGCTATTTTATTTACTCTCAGCATGTAAACATGTCATTTCAGGGGCAATCGTTGGGAATAATGGCTCCGTCTAGTTAGGAGACTGATGGAAGTCCAGCTTTCTCAACAACCCGATGAATTACGCTGGAAGTTGACTAAGTCTGGAGTATTTACGGTCAAATCAATGTATATTGATATTTATTGATATTGATATTGATACTATTAAAAGGAGGTGATATTCTTGGTTTCGTCCCTCTTAGTTTCGTCCCGCTTTGATGATATTTTTTTCTAACTGAGGTGGTACTATTTTTTTTACGCTGCGCAGGTTCACTCATGTTTTTGTTTCTGGCTCGCAGGATCGCTAGACTGGGCCAGTGTGGACGATCGAAGCCCATCTTGACAAAAAACAAATGCGGGCGTCCATCAACTTATGGGCTGCGAGTGGGCTTCGTAAAATCAAGTACAAAAAAATTTAAGTAACCTGAAAGTTACTTAAATTACTTGCAAGTTGCGACCTCAATTTGCTCCTTATGCACACATAGTTTGTTGCATGTCAATAATACACACCACCAAGCTACATCATCCAAAATAGATGATTCATAACGGCAAATGATTGTTGTCCACCAAGAACAAAATCACACACGTATATAACTAGATATGGGTAACCCGCTAATTTATTTACTCTCAGCATGTAAACATGTCATTTCAGGGGCAATCGTTGGGAATAATGGCTCCGTCTAGTTAGGAGACTGATGGAAGTCCAGCTTTCTCAACAACCCGATGAATTACGCTGGAAGTTGACTAAGTCTGGAGTATTTACGGTCAAATCAATGTATATTGATATTTATTGATATTGATATTGATACTATTAAAAGGAGGTGATATTCTTGGTTTCGTCCCTCTTAGTTTCGTCCCGCTTTGATGATATTTTTTTCTAACTGAGGTGGTACTATTTTTTTTACGCTGCGCAGGTTCACTTATGTTTTTGTTTCTGGCTCGCAGGATCGCTAGACTGGGCCAGTGTGGACGATCGAAGCCCATCTTGGCAAAAAACAAATGCGGGCGTCCATCAACTTATGGGCTGCGAGTGGGCTTCGTAAAATCAAGTACAAAAAAATTTAAGTAACCTGAAAGTTACTTAAATTACTTGCAAGTTGCGACCTCAATTTGCTCCTTATGCACACACAGTTTGTTGCATGTCAATAATACACACCACCAAGCTACATCATCCAAAATAGATGATTCATAACGGCAAATGATTGTTGTCCACCAAGAACAAAATCACACACGTATATAACTAGATATGGGTAACCCGCTAATTTATTTACTCTCAGCATGTAAACATGTCATTTCAGGGGCAATCGTTGGGAATAATGGCTCCGTCTAGTTAGGAGACTGATGGAAGTCTAGCTTTCTCAACAACCTGATGAATTACGCTGGAAGTTGACTAAGTCTGGAGTATTTACGGTCAAATCAATGTATATTGATATTTATTGATATTGATATTGATACTATTAAAAGGAGGTGATATTCTTGGTTTCGTCCCTCTTAGTTTCGTCCCGCTTTGATGATATTTTTTTCTAACTGAGGTGGTACTATTTTTTTTACGCTGCGCAGGTTCACTCATGTTTTTGTTTCTGGCTCGCAGGATCGCTAGACTGGGCCAGTGTGGACGATCGAAGTCCATCTTGTCAAAAAACAAATGCGGGCGTCCATCAACTTATGGGTTGCGAGTGGGCTTCGTAAAATCAAGTACAACAAAATTTAAGTAACCTGAAAGTTACTTAAATTACTTGCAAGTTGCGACCTCAATTTGCTCCTTATGCACACACAGTTTGTTGCATGTCAATAATACACACCACCAAGCTACATCATCCAAAATAGATGATTCATAACGGCAAATGATTGTTGTCCACCAAGAACAAAATCACACACGTATATAACTAGATATGGGTAACCCGCTAATTTATTTACTCTCAGCATGTAAACATGTCATTTCAGGGGCAATCGTTGGGAATAATGGCTCCGTCTAGTTAGGAGACTGATGGAAGTCCAGCTTTCTCAACAACCCGATGAATTACGCTGGAAGTTGACTAAGTTTGGAGTATTTACGGTCAAATCAATGTATATTGATATTTATTGATATTGATATTGATACTATTAAAAGGAGGTGATATTCTTGGTTTCGTCCCTCTTAGTTTCGTCCCGCTTTGATGATATTTTTTTCTAACTGAGGTGGTACTATTTTTTTTACGCTGCGCAGGTTCACTCATGTTTTTGTTTCTGGCTCGCAGGATCGCTAGACTGGGCCAGTGTGGACGATCGAAGCCCATCTTGGCAAAAAACAAATGCGGGCGTCCATCAACTTATGGGCTGCGAGTGGGCTTCGTAAAATCAAGTACAAAAAAATTTAAGTAACCTGAAAGTTACTTAAATTACTTGCAAGTTGCGACCTCAATTTGCTCCTTATGCACACACAGTTTGTTGCATGTCAATAATACACACCACCAAGCTACATCATCCAAAATAGATGATTCATAACGGCAAATGATTGTTGTCCACCAAGAACAAAATCACACACGTATATAACTAGATATGGGTAACCCGCTAATTTATTTACTCTCAGCATGTAAACATGTCATTTCAGGGGCAATCGTTGGGAATAATGGCTCCGTCTAGTTAGGAGACTGATGGAAGTCCAGCTTTCTCAACAACCCGATGAATTACGCTGGAAGTTGACTAAGTCTGGAGTATTTACGGTCAAATCAATGTATATTGATATTTATTGATATTGATATTGATACTATTAAAAGAAGGTGATATTCTTGGTTTCGTCCCTCTTAGTTTCGTCCCGCTTTGATGATATTTTTTTCTAACTGAGGTGGTACTATTTTTTTTACGCTGCGCAGGTTCACTCATGTTTTTGTTTCTGGCTCGCAGGATCGCTAGACTGGGCCAGTGTGGACGATCGAAGCCCATCTTGGCAAAAAACAAATGCGGGCGTCCATCAACTTATGGGCTGCGAGTGGGCTTCGTAAAATCAAGTACAAAAAAATTTAAGTAACCTGAAAGTTACTTAAATTACTTGCAAGTTGCGACCTCAATTTGCTCCTTATGCACACACAGTTTGTTGCATGTCAATAATACACACCACCAAGCTACATCATCCAAAATAGATGATTCATAACGGCAAATGATTGTTGTCCACCAAGAACAAAATCACACACGTATATAACTAGATATGGGTAACCCGCTAATTTATTTACTCTCAGAATGTAAACATGTCATTTCAGGGGCAATCGTTGGGAATAATGGCTCCGTCTAGTTAGGAGACTGATGGAAGTCCAGCTTTCTCAACAACCTGATGAATTACGCTGGAAGTTGACTAAGTCTGGAGTATTTACGGTCAAATCAATGTATATTGATATTTATTGATATTGATATTGATACTATTAAAAGGAGGTGATATTCTTGGTTTCGTCCCTCTTAGTTTCGTCCCGCTTTGATGATATTTTTTTCAAACTGAGGTGGTACTATTTTTTTTACGCTGCGCAGGTTCACTCATGTTTTTGTTTCTGGCTCGCAGGATCGCTAGACTGGGCCAGTGTGGACGATCGAAGTCCATCTTGGCAAAAAACAAATGCGGGCGTCCATCAACTTATGGGCTGCGAGTGGGCTTCGTAAAATCAAGTACAAAAAAATTTAAGTAACCTGAAAGTTACTTAAATTACTTGCAAGTTGCGACCTCAATTTGCTCCTTATGCACACACAGTTTGTTGCATGTCAATAATACACACCACCAAGCTACATCATCCAAAATAGATGATTCATAACGGCAAATGATTGTTGTCCACCAAGAACAAAATCACACACGTATATAACTAGATATGGGTAACCCGCTAATTTATTTACTCTCAGCATGTAAACATGTCATTTCAGGGGCAATCGTTGGGAATAATGGCTCCGTCTAGTTAGGAGACTGATGGAAGTCCAGCTTTCTCAACAACCCGATGAATTACGCTGGAAGTTGACTAAGTCTGGAGTATTTACGGTCAAATCAATGTATATTGATATTTATTGATATTGATATTGATACTATTAAAAGGAGGTGATATTCTTGGTTTCGTCCCTCTTAGTTTCGTCCCGCTTTGATGATATTTTTTTCTAACTGAGGTGGTACTATTTTTTTTACGCTGCGCAGGTTCACTCATGTTTTTGTTTCTGGCTCGCAGGATCGCTAGACTGGGCCAGTGTGGACGATCGAAGCCCATCTTGGCAAAAAACAAATGCGGGCGTCCATCAACTTATGGGCTGCGAGTGGGCTTCGTAAAATCAAGTACAAAAAAATTTAAGTAACCTGAAAGTTACTTAAATTACTTGCAAGTTCCGACCTCAATTTGCTCCTTATGCACACACAGTTTGTTGCATGTCAATAATACACACCACCAAGTTACATCATCCAAAATAGATGATTCATAACGGCAAATGATTGTTGTCCACCAAGAACAAAATCACACACGTATATAACTAGATATGGGTAACCCGCTAATTTATTTACTCTCAGCATGTAAACATGTCATTTCAGGGGCAATCGTTGGGAATAATGGCTCCGTCTAGTTAGGAGACTGATGGAAGTCCAGCTTTCTCAACAACCCGATGAATTACGCTGGAAGTTGACTAAGTCTGGAGTATTTACGGTCAAATCAATGTATATTGATATTTATTGATATTGATATTGATACTATTAAAAGGAGGTGATATTCTTGGTTTCGTCCCTCTTAGTTTCGTCCCGCTTTGATGATATTTTTTTCTAACTGAGGTGGTACTATTTTTTTTACGCTGCGCAGGTTCACTCATGTTTTTGTTTCTGGCTCGCAGGATCGCTAGACTGGGCCAGTGTGGACGATCGAAGCCCATCTTGGCAAAAAACAAATGCGGGCGTCCATCAACTTATGGGCTGCGAGTGGGCTTCGTAAAATCAAGTACAAAAAAATTTAAGTAACCTGAGAGTTACTTAAATTACTTGCAAGTTGCGACCTCAATTTGCTCCTTATGCACACACAGTTTGTTGCATGTCAATAATACACACCACCAAGCTACATCATCCAAAATAGATGATTCATAACGGCAAATGATTGTTGTCCACCAAGAACAAAATCACACACGTATATAACTAGATATGGGTAACCCGCTAATTTATTTACTCTCAGAATGTAAACATGTCATTTCAGGGGCAATCGTTGGGAATAATGGCTCCGTCTAGTTAGGAGACTGATGGAAGTCCAGCTTTCTCAACAACCTGATGAATTACGCTGGAAGTTGACTAAGTCTGGAGTATTTACGGTCAAATCAATGTATATTGATATTTATTGATATTGATATTGATACTATTAAAAGGAGGTGATATTCTTGGTTTCGTCCCTCTTAGTTTCGTCCCGCTTTGATGATATTTTTTTCAAACTGAGGTGGTACTATTTTTTTTACGCTGCGCAGGTTCACTCATGTTTTTGTTTCTGGCTCGCAGGATCGCTAGACTGGGCCAGTGTGGACGATCGAAGTCCATCTTGGCAAAAAACAAATGCGGGCGTCCATCAACTTATGGGCTGCGAGTGGGCTTCGTAAAATCAAGTACAACAAAATTTAAGTAACCTGAAAGTTACTTAAATTACTTGCAAGTTGCGACCTCAATTTGCTCCTTATGCACACACAGTTTGTTGCATGTCAATAATACACACCACCAAGCTACATCATCCAAAATAGATGATTCATAACGGCAAATGATTGTTGTCCACCAAGAACAAAATCACACACGTATATAACTAGATATGGGTAACCCGCTAATTTATTTACTCTCAGCATGTAAACATGTCATTTCAGGGGCAATCGTTGGGAATAATGGCTCCGTCTAGTTAGGAGACTGATGGAAGTCCAGCTTTCTCAACAACCCGATGAATTACGCTGGAAGTTGACTAAGTCTGGAGTATTTACGGTCAAATCAATGTATATTGATATTTATTGATATTGATATTGATACTATTAAAAGGAGGTGATATTCTTGGTTTCGTCCCTCTTAGTTTCGTCCCGCTTTGATGATATTTTTTTCTAACTGAGGTGGTACTATTTTTTTTACGCTGCGCAGGTTCATTCATGTTTTTGTTTCTGGCTCGCATGATCGCTAGACTGGGCCAGTGTGGACGATCGAAGCCCATCTTGGCAAAAAACAAATGCGGGCGTCCATCAACTTATGGGCTGCGAGTGGGCTTCGTAAAATCAAGTACAAAAAAATTTAAGTAACCTGAAAGTTACTTAAATTACTTGCAAGTTGCGACCTCAATTTGCTCCTTATGCACACACAGTTTGTTGCATGTCAATAATACACACCACCAAGCTACATCATCCAAAATAGATGATTCATAACGGCAAATGATTGTTGTCCACCAAGAACAAAATCACACACGTATATAACTAGATATGGGTAACCCGCTAATTTATTTACTCTCAGCATGTAAACATGTCATTTCAGGGGCAATCGTTGGGAATAATGGCTCCGTCTAGTTAGGAGACTGATGGAAGTCCAGCTTTCTCAACAACCCGATGAATTACGCTGGAAGTTGATTAAGTCTGGAGTATTTACGGTCAAATCAATGTATATTGATATTTATTGATATTGATATTGATACTATTAAAAGGAGGTGATATTCTTGGTTTCGTCCCTCTTAGTTTCGTCCCGCTTTGATGATATTTTTTTCTAACTGAGGTGGTACTATTTTTTTACGCTGCGCAGGTTCACTCATGTTTTTGTTTCTGGCTCGCAGGATCGCTAGACTGGGCCAGTGTGGACGATCGAAGCCCATCTTGGCAAAAAACAAATGCGGGCGTCCATCAACTTATGGGCTGCGAGTGGGCTTCGTAAAATTAAGTACAAAAAAATTTAAGTAACCTGAAAGTTACTTAAATTACTTGCAAGTTGCGACCTCAATTTGCTCCTTATGCACACACAGTTTGTTGCATGTCAATAATACACACCACCAAGCTACATCATCCAAAATAGATGATTCATAACGGCAAATGATTGTTGTCCACCAAGAACAAAATCACACACGTATATAACTAGATATGGTAACCCGCTAATTTATTTACTCTCAGCATGTAAACATGTCATTTCAGGGGCAATCGTTGGGAATAATGGCTCCGTCTAGTTAGGAGACTGATGGAAGTCCAGCTTTCTCAACAACCCGATGAATTACGCTGGAAGTTGACTAAGTCTGGAGTATTTACGGTCAAATCAATGTATATTGATATTTATTGATATTGATATTGATACTATTAAAAGGAGGTGATATTCTTGGTTTCGTCCCTCTTAGTTTCGTCCCGCTTTGATGATATTTTTTTCTAACTGAGGTGGTACTATTTTTTTACGCTGCGCAGGTTCACTCATGTTTTTGTTTCTGGCTCGCAGGATCGCTAGACTGGGCCAGTGTGGACGATCGAAGCCCATCTTGGCAAAAAACAAATGCGGGCGTCCATCAACTTATGGGCTGCGAGTGGGCTTCGTAAAATCAAGTACAAAAAAATTTAAGTAACCTGAAAGTTACTTAAATTACTTGCAAGTTGCGACCTCAATTTGCTCCTTATGCACACACAGTTTGTTGCATGTCAATAATACACACCACCAAGCTACATCATCCAAAATAGATGATTCATAACGGCAAATGATTGTTGTCCACCAAGAACAAAATCACACACGTATATAACTAGATATGGGTAACCCGCTAATTTATTTACTCTCAGCATGTAAACATGTCATTTCAGGGGCAATCGTTGGGAATAATGGCTCCGTCTAGTTAGGAGACTGATGGAAGTCCAGCTTTCTCAACAACCCGATGAATTACGCTGGAAGTTGACTAAGTCTGGAGTATTTACGGTCAAATCAATGTATATTGATATTGATATTGATACTATTAAAAGGAGGTGATATTCTTGGTTTCGTCCCTCTTAGTTTCGTCCCGCTTTGATGATATTTTTTTCTAACTGAGGTGGTACTATTTTTTTTACGCTGCGCAGGTTCACTCATGTTTTTGTTTCTGGCTCGCAGGATCGCTAGACTGGGCCAGTGTGGACGATCGAAGCCCATCTTGGCAAAAAACAAATGCGGGCGTCCATCAACTTATGGGCTGCGAGTGGACTTCGTAAAATCAAGTACAAAAAAATTCACATGGTGGGGAGTCGAACACAACACCTCGCGCACCAAGGCAACCTGACGTAACCAACTGACCTAACTTCTATTTGTGATTTATCCAACCTCGACAGTGTATATTACAGCGCACCGATTTATATGTGTTCCCTCCATGAGACTCAAAGAACACAGAAAATAGAGACTAGCAAAGAATTGATCCTGAAATTGTGTGGCTGCCACGTAAAAAAAAAGAAAAATATTTGGGGGCATTATAATTGCCAGGAGTCCCCTGGATTTTATAGTAAAGGAAGGGATCGTAGGGCTGGATTTCTTTGTCCTTAAAAGGATGCAACACAGAATTTAGAATCAGAATCCGCCCTATGGCAGACCAGGACAGAAGAAAAAGGAAATTGCTGGAAGGGAAGGAGAGATAAATTCCCCTGTTATTAGGCAAAAACGGAAGGAATTTAAAAGAACAAATAAATCCCGCTGGAATTAGAAAGCTAGCTGTGGAGGAGCTCTTGGCAAGCAAACCATGTTTCCTCGAATCTCATGGTAATGTTTCCAATGTCCTAGGGCTGGGAGGTCCATATAAATTATGATGCTTTTGGCCATATTATAATTTGTTAACGAGGTACAATTTTTTAGGGCAGTGTAAATGTCAAGTTAACAACTTCTAATTTGCAGCCAACGGGAACCCACACCCTGCATGTTTTTAAGACTTCATAAAAATCCAAGAAAATATTTGCAAAATGGTGTGTCAAGTGGTGATCAAACCGTTCTCCTTGAGCCCATGAACGCTAATGGACCAATAACCAACTAGGCCATAAACACTTTGTCATTGTCTAATGGATTACATCCAATATTAGGCATACTCATTTGATCTAAGGTTGTTTTTTAATAACTTAAATATTCTTTTTTTGTCGTGAATGAACCGATGAGCCGGCGGTCCAACCGGTGAGTCGCTCCTTCGGTTTTAGAAACTATGGTTAGATGGCCATGGCGGAAGAACATGCCATATTTTGCTGCCGAAAAAATGCCCAAGTTCATGTTAGAGATAAAGAAGGTGGCCGGTGGCGACAGTAAGTGTATCCAGTTTATGTTGACTCAAGTTATTGATGTCTGTCCTCCCGGCGTAACTTAATTTGTATTAATAATTATATTATTATGTGCGCCAAGAAGGAAATGCGTCGCCTGATTCGTTAAGACCTAACTGGTGTTGAAGTGAAGATGTATGCGACGATTACAACGCACGAGAAACTACAAGCCAGTGTAAGAAGAGGCTTGTGAAATCGGCTTGGTAGAATGTGATAACCAACCTCACTGCCATGGGATTGATCACATTTTTTGTAATAGGTTAGCAAGTGACCACCATCATGATGACACAAGAGAAATGGCAACAAAGATGACTCATCAGGGCTATGCATGAGTTTGCTTCTCCCGTTGCAACGCACGGGCGTTTGTGCTAGTCAATGTATATTGATGCTATTAATTCGCACTCCATTCCTACGTCCAAGCATGTTTGGGATGTCAAAGTTCCTTTGAAAATAAAAGTGTTTATGTGGTTTGTCCATAAACAAGTTATTTTAACTAAGGACAACTTGATAAAGCGTAATTGGACAGGACCTACTAGGTGTAGTTTCTGCGATCGGGATGAGACTATCAAACACCTCTTTTTTGATTGCCCGCTGGCCAAGGTTCTTTGGCAGACGGTCCATATTGCTTTTAATATCAACCCACCGAATTCTGTTAATGCGTTATTTGGGACATGGCTTAATGGGATTGAGCCTGACTTAGCGAGACATATTCGGGTTGGAGTCTGTGCTTTGCTGTGGACTATCTGGAATTGCAGAAATGATTTGGTCTTTAACAGAATATCATGTATACATTTTTTGTAGGTCTTATTTCGAACTACGGCACTGATCCGTTCGTGGTCGCTACTCACCCAGACGGAGGCCAGGGAGCATTTGGTTACTGGGTCTTTCCGCTGGGAGATGGTAGCTCGGGATATCTTCAACCGGTTTGGATGACGGTCATGTAATAGGATAGGCATTTAGTATCCCTATCTAGTTTTAGCCAGCCGGTTGTGGCGTCTTTTCCAGGCTAGTTGATGTTTCTAGCCCTCTTTGGCTCTGTGTGAGCTTTATGTGCTTTTCTATTACTTTTTGAGACCTTTGAAACCTTGTTGGCACTACTTTATTTGATTAATAAGATGGCCGTATGCATCTATCTGATGCAGAGGCCGGGGAATCCCCCTTTTCGAAAAAAAAGACGAAACTATTCATTGAAAAAGAATCGCTGCATGGACATTCACAGGGTGTTCGTGAGAAATGTGTGTAGTGAGTTATACATGTATGTTACTCAAGCAGTGAAGCATCCCTCCTTTTTCTTTTTTGCGGGGAAGCAATGAAGCATCCCTGGATGTTCACAAAGGGGAGCAGAGTTCCTATTCGAAGCTTCATTACTGGGTCCCTGTTCACAACCAAACGTTTCGCGTGGGGTCATAAGGAGCCGGTTGGCAACTGTGAACCCGTGTGGTGTGTAGAAACTGAAGTGTGAATCTCCATTCCATGTTCTCTGCATCTCATCTCCATTCCCTTTTCTCTGCATCTCACTTGCTGTAGCCTGTGATCCATCGGTGAAGAAAATTAATTGAAACCACCGAAACAGTGTTGTTATCAAAGGATCCAAAATCTGAATTGCTAGCAAAATAGTGTTGTTATTAAATAAAAAAACATATTGATGCTGTTGTGGGAAAGGTGTCCCACAGTTCCTATTGAACAGTGGCGTAACGAGGTGATCTTGGACAAGTCTGGCGAGGAGAAAAAAGAAACAAAGGCTAACGGGCAGAGGAAAGAAAACGGCACAACTCCTCCAGCCGATGGCAGCCTAAACCCAAGGCGGGCCGAGATCAAAACTCAACGCAGGTGGAGAACTTGCGCTCGCCGCCACATTGAGATCGAAGCTCAACACATGTGGAGAACTTGCGCTGGCCGCGGGGCCCATGCTTGCTGCGTCCGAGAAGATGGTGGCCTCCTCATCCTGCTCCCAGTCACACAGCTCCAGCAGCTTCCTCGACCTCTTGCTGACGATCGACACGTCATTGAGATCGACGATATCTGTATCTCTCTTCCTTGCCTTGTCCACTGGGCTGACGTGGACGCCATCGTAGAGCTGCTTGTTGATGCCAGGGCTTCGCTTGATCAACAGGGCGCCGCCTATGTCGGTCAGCAAGCCCATCACTGCCGTGGGATGATCAGACGGAGCTTCGGCAGTGGCGACAACTACAGCCGTCTCATCATCGACGATCTCCTGAACCACCTCCTCCCCCTTCTTTGAGTGGCTGGGCCCGATCTCTTCAAATTCTTCCTCATCTATAAAGTTGGCAAGCCAATAATCAAGGTACAATGTTGTGTAGTCCTGAACAACAAAAAGAGTATAATCAGAACAACAGAGCATGTATAGCTGTCCATTCTAACCTCTATCCAAAATAAGTGTCTCAACTTTGTACTAACTTACTAAAGTCAAGACACTTATTTTGGGACAGAGGGAGTATGACACAATTACGATCACAGTTATTTTCTTCTTAGACAAATCATTAGTGCAAGTGTGGCGTATTTACACAGGACTCGTGAGGTGTCATTTAGACAAAATGTACACCTAATTTGACAATTTATGAAGAAATATGCTAGGATACTCATGCCATGTCTGTATATATTTGTTAAAGACAGTTGCCAATTGTCACTAGTCAATGCGAGAATGGAAGCCTGGCAGGCACATACCACTATCTTTCTGATGTGAACGAGCTTCATCTTGTTCTCCTCTGATGTACACCATTCCTCTAATGCAGGGCAGTCAAGAATGGTTAGATATTCAAGCTTGGTCAGCTGTTGTATGCTGTTCGGCAAAGACCTGATCCCCTCACACTGCTTGATGTTCAAATTCTTGAGAGAGGTTAGTTGTCCTAACCAATGCGGTAGTGATGTCTGCTTGAGGGACAGTTCTACAAGGGAGGGGAGGTGTTGGATAATCTCAGGCGAGGTCGTCAGATCATCACAACGCTTGATAGTTAAACTATGGAGGGCAGGGAGTTGGTGAAGCAACCTCCACTGATGCATGGGCACCTTGCTGCCTTTAACACTCAGTCTAGTTACCGGAGAAGAGGAAGCACCGCTGTGTGACAAGCTCTCCCCCCATGATGACAGCACATTATCAGATTCTACTATTTTCACAGATATAGCTCTAGGAAGACATGGCTTAATCCTTAACCTGGGGCATTTATATATGGTCAAGTTCTCAAGCTTAGGGAACAGGAGCTTAGTTCTACCTTTCTCACCACTGGTATATTCCATGTTCCACTCTTCCAAGCTCTCCATATGGTAGAGACCCAGCTCTTTTAGGTTTGGTAGTTGACCAAGTGCTGGTAGCTTGTTGCACTTAGGAAAATAACGCAAAATTAACTCAAAAAGATTAGGGAGATACTTCCAGATACCCATAAGCCAATCAGGAATGCTGACACTACTGTAACCATATATAGTCAATTTCTGTACACCGCTTGGTGGCACTAGTTTTTTCAACACCACCATGTCATCCTCAAATCTCCAAGCATCTTTGGTCCATTCAAATTTTAGCTCTGTAATATATTGTTTCTCAATCAGTTTTATAATATGTGCCTCTTCTGCAGACTTGAAATTTTCAAGTCCATCCATCATCAGCTTTCTACTGCCATCTGATATTTCCAAGTCAAAAGAAGATACCTCAAAATTGTCCCAGCAAAAAGAAGGGCCGTCTGAGAAATTCTGGACAATGGAAACAGTATCATCAGAACAGCATAGCATGTATCATGGTTTCAAATAGCACTATTGCATGCTATAGACTTTAGAAGAGATTCTGTGCTAAGGGACTTTGGTCCAAACGCATGAATACACATTTGAAATAGTGCGTTATAGCATTTAGAAGAGGTCCGCCGTTAAGAGGCTTAGCTTGCTATGTAAAACTATGGGATGTATAGTTGTCCATGTGATAGAACAATTACAACCACATAATTCTTTTCTTCTTCTTAGACTAATAATTACTGCAACTGTAACGTGTATTACTCAATAATCTAGACGCATGAGGCGTCAAATAGGCAAAAAACTATAGGCACCTAATTCGATACTTATCATGATTACACAAAGATACTCATGCCTATCCCCGCAAAGAAAAAGATACTCATGCCTATATGTGTATAGCTTAGGAGGCACATACCTTTTCTCTGATGTGAGCAAGCTTCGTCTTGTTCTCCTCTGATTCACACCATTTGACTAATGTAGGACAGCCACGAATGGTTAGATATCCAAGCTTGGTTAGTTGTTGTATGCTGTCTGGCAAAAACTTGATCCCCTTGCAGTCCTCAATCTTCAATTTCTCGAGGGAGGTAAGTTCTCCTAACCACTGCGGTAGCGATGTCATGCTTTCACAACTAGACATACTTAATGTCTGTAGTCGTGTGAGTTCCCTTGAGTTTTCAATCAGTTTCAACTTGGTACATTGACTTATGCTAAACACCACAAGCTTAGGGAACATGAGCTCATCTGCACCTTCCTTACCGTTGGTACATGATGTGTCCCACTCTTCCAATCCCTCCATACGACGGATAAACAATGACCACAGGTTGGGTAGTAGACCGAGGGGTGGTAGGTTCTTGCACTTAGGAAAACCACACAAATCTATTTTCCTGAGGTTAGGGAGATACTGCCTAATATCCATAAGCCAATAAGGAAGCTTGACACACCCGTAACCAGTTATATTCAATACCCGTACATTGCTTGGTGGAACTAGTTTTTCCAACACCTCCTTGTCATCCACAAATCTCTCAGCACCTCCGGTCCATTGAAATGTTAGATCCTCAATTTTTTTGTTTCAATAGCAGATTTATACTTTGTGCCTCTTTTACAGACTTTATATTTTCAAGTCTATCTATTATCAGCTCATCAGGATTTGTATGCTGAAGCAGGCCAATATTGCTGCTACATTTATGATTAGAAGCATGCACTACAAAGTGTGGCAACGAGGCAAAATTTGACCGAGAACATGAGGATTTTTCATCCAATCTGAAACAGCTCGCCACATTTAGAACCTTCAAACTAACCATTTTAACCATACTATCAGGAAGCTTTTTTAGGTTGCGGCAGCCTGAGAGGTCCAGTGTACGAAGCTTCCTAAGGTTGCAAATACTTTCTGGTATACTGGAAAGTGTTAAGTTCTCAGACAAGTCCAGATGCTCTAGATTGGAAAGGGTACTGATAGAGCCAACCAAACTATCTTTTTGATCTTCTGATAGGGTTCTGACATTCATGCACCCTGATAAATTTAAATACTTGAGTTTGATTAGATTTTTTATGACCTCTGGCAGCCCTGTGATGTGCTTTGTGTCCACAGAAGAAATAATTGATAATTTGAGATGTTGAAGTTTGGTAAAACCACCCAAAACTTCTAATATAGAAATGCTGCAATGTGGTAAATCGAGATGCACGAGCTGCTTCAGCTCTGCGAATGATATTGGGAGTTTATGTATTCCATCACAATGTGATAAATCAAGATGCATCAGACCTCTCATAGCACCAATTGACTCTGGCAATGCTGAGATATTACGAGAACCTCTAAGGTTGAGATAATTTAATTCTGAGAGCTGGGTGATACAGCTGGGAATCATCTTATCTTGTATCCGTGGAGCATCAAGAAACCTCAATTGTTTTAGTTGACCAATAGAATCAGGTAACTTCTGAATAAAGCATTCACTTAAATCCAAGACACGAAGGCACTTAGCTGGTGAAAATGCATCACCACAAAGTTCCTGTTTGCCACAGTCCCTAAAATGTAGAGCCTTTAGATTTGCAGGAAAATTTACGAACAATTGCATTGACTTGCTACAATCTGTGAGCAATGCATATCGACGTTTGTTTCCCCCAGCGCTAATTTGATGGGACAAGATCTCTTTTGCGAGATCATGCACTAGGTCATGCATCGTGAATGCAACACAATTGTCTCGGTTTCTGTCACCCTGCAACAAAAGAACACCTAACGGTGTTAGAATTTCGAATTTATTTTGTTTTATAGTAGAAAATTTATCGGTAGAGCTACTACAATAAAACTGTTAAAAAAGTGTAAACAGATAGTATATCAATGGAAGTGCCTCCATGTGGGTATATTCCCATGACCATTAATTTGAAATACTACGTATTTTGATGTTGTGAGTATAGTCACAATTAAACCTGGTATGACTGGATAAGTTCTCAAAAGATCATGTAGTGGCTGAAGTTGTGATTGACATCTTCAGAGTTGAGATGCAAGTGCCTTTTTATCTTCAGATTTTTATTCCCATCTCCTGGGCTATCTGGCTTACCAGAAACGACTCTATTTTCAAAGGGATCCAGCCAAATCTTTATTCTTGCAGTAGGAAGCTGAAAGAAGAGCTCGACTGGATCGTTCATAGAGAAAAGAGAAAATCTTATCACGCTTATGAATCATGGGTCCTTATTTCAGATAGACCCATGGATAGATAATCTTTTTAGCTGGCTTGTGTTTCCCCTCCTCAGGGAAACCTTGTTTCCCTTTTGATTTGTTTTGTCTGTTTTCCTTTTTTACATTTGTAAGAACAATTCCATATAGTAAAAACAAAAATATATGCAGTAGGATTTATCCTACTGTTTTCTATCAAAAAAAGTTGTGGATCGGAGATCATTGATTAGTTATATGCAAGAAGAAGGTCAAAGTTAAATCCCAAGGATGGACTTGACGAACTCTTCAATCACTAGTAGCGAGCACCGTGGGCATAAGGTCTCCGACGGACTGTCCAGAAATGAGTGGGCCACCCCCCAGTGCATGTAGCTCCCGCTTGCGCAGGGTCCAGGGAAGGGTGCAGTCATCCTATAGATTATGTCATTGATTAGCTAAGATTAATCATAATTCGATTGGTAATTTTTGCAACCACTGCACTCACTCACAGAGGCGGAGCGTGACAGGGAAATAAAGGAGGGCCAATTCACTAGCCCAACAGTTAGGACGGGTCAATGAAGCCTTACATATCCGATGGGCCACGACATATAAAAGTTTGATGTGCCAAATGCCTTGGCATAATCGGAGTTTATCTTGAAAATAGTGGGCCATGGCCCGGTATGGTCCCCAATACACCCCGCCATTACTCACATGGCAGCCCGTAGTCAAGATCTAATTGGCTTCAACTCTTGGCAAAACCTATTTGGCGCTGCAGGCGCCGGTTTCTTTGGTTTTCTGCTAACCGGCGCCTGCAGGCGCGGCTGGTTGGGCTCGGCCCAGTTGCTACTCCTTTTTCTGTTAAAAAAGGTAAAAAAGGCCGCGGCGTAAAGGACTCGAACCTGCGACCTTCTCCTCAACAGGTGGCTGGTGTAACAACCTCACCAACAAGGGCGATCGTGCTAACAATCTAAGGTTGCTATTCCTTTATTCGACACTTTTTCCTTTTGTTTCGTTTTCGTTTTTTTCTTTTTTTTCCTTTTTTGGTTTTCTGTTTTTGTTCTTTTTCTTATTTTTTTCCTTAACCGATGAATTGTCTTCAAATACGTGAATTTTGTTTTCAAATCAATGAACTTTTTTTGAATTTCTAAAACTTTTTTTTGAATCGATGAACCTTTTTCAAAATCCATGAACTTTTTTGAAATTTGATGAACTATCTTTAATTTTGATGAACTGTTTTGAAAAATCGATGAACTTTTTTCAAAACCCATGGACTTTTTTCAAAATCAATAAACTTTTTTCAAATCCGATGAACTTTTTTATAATTCGATGAACTTTTTTCAGAATCGATGAACTTTTTTCAAATCCGATGAACTTTTTTTATAATTCGATGAACTTTTTTTATAATTCGATGAACTTTTTTCAAAATAGATGAACCTTTTCCCAAAATCTATGAACCTTTTTTAAAGAGATAAACTTTTTTTCAAATGGATGAACTTTGTATTTACATCTGTAAACCTGTTTTTTTTTCATAAGAAAGAGGAAAACCGGGTGGTTTTTCAGCTAAAAAAGGAAAAAAACTGGCTGCTAGGGAGTGGCCGAGCAAGCGGCGGATCCAGCTAAGCTAGGGATATAACTCAGCGACCGCGTTCGTTTCCCGAGCGAACGAGGGAGCGCGCTCGTGGACCAGCCCATGCCAGCGACAGTGCAAGCGCCAGTTCGTTAACTGGCGCCTGCAGCGCTGACTTGGGGCTCCCTCAACTCTTGTCCCTCAAATTTATGATTCCTTCATTTTGTAAGAGGGTTTCAAGTGCAAATATGTATTTGGCACTAACGGGCCTATACAAATTACAACTACTTGCAGTTGCATATTTCGAAAAATAAATTTCGCATGTGTGTGATGTATTAGAGTATGAGCCATAGTTTTAAATATAAGTCTGCTATAGCCCGCTATAGCCTTTTCAGCAGGGTGTCGCTAAATGGTCGTCTTCACAAATAGCTCGCTATAGCCGATTTGGAGGTCCGCCGCTATTTTTCATACCCCGCCATTTAAAATATTGGTATGAGCACTAGTAAAAAACTACTCCCTCCGTTCCTAGATATAAGTCTTTAAAGATATTTCAATAAGAAGTACATACGGATGTATGTAGACATATTTTAGACTATAGATTCACTCATTTTGCTCCATATGTAGTCCGCATTGGAATCTCTAAAAAGACTTTTATTTAGGAACTGAGGGAGTATTTATATTTGCTATCTGCAGGAGACAAAATTTGGTAAAAAAATGGAGAAATAACGTGTGCCAAAATTTATCTTTTTTGTACAATTATTCACATTTTTTTAGTGAGCATAGTATCATACATTTGCTCAACATACATATTTCTGAACTTCCCAAGAAAAATTGCAACATGGGCGTGTGCACTATAATGTTTTTGGTCTGCGTCATCTTGAATATATATGTACACACCTGAGTGGGAATTTATAAGTTTGAAAAGAATAGTAGCATAGCAATGTAATAATCACCGAAGGTTGTGTCTTTGAATATTGAAGGAAGGACATCCCCAAGAGTTGTGCAACATATTTCTCGCAGAGCTGCATAGAATCAAATACATCAGATTGCTCTGTGAATCCAAGTGCAATCCATTGGTAAATTAGATCATACTTCACTATACTGTGACCTTTTGGAAAGACTGCACAATAGGAAAAGCATAACTTCAACCAATCAGGCATACGGCTATAGCTTAGCAGCAAGGATGCAAGCACTTCATGGTCTGTTGATGATGGGTCCTCCGAACTAGATAGATTCCATATATAATTGTCTCTCACTGATTCCCATTCATCAGACATCTTCCCCTTCAGTGTGTATCCCAGTGATTGAGCCGCCAAAGCCACACCTCCACACTTGTTTGCAATCTCCTTTCCTATATGCTTCAACTGTTTTTTGTCGCCTCGGTCTTTAAAGGCAGTTTTCTGCTTTATTATTTTCCAGCAACTATTATTTGTTAACGTCTCTAGCTTGTATGGCCCAACTGTATGGCAAATTTCCCTTGCAATGGCTTCATCTCTTGTGGTTACGATAACTGTCAGCATGCTACCCACAGCAGGTCTTAGCATGGACTTCAAATCCTTTAGACTACGTGGATTTGTCTCCCACACGTCATCTAAGACAATAAGAATCTTCTTACCAGCAAATAACCCGCTCAGCTTCTTATATATCATCTGCTTGTTAGTTATATGGCTCTCCTCTGATAGCTGTGATATAATAGAATTGCCAATTTTATTCAAATCGAGATTTTGGGACACATAGATCCATGCCCGAGAGTAGCCTGCGAATTGAGAATCATTGAAAACTAACTGAGCTAGGGTTGTCTTGCCAACTCCTCCAATGCCATATATTGGAAGGATGGTGACCTTGTTATCTAGTGTGATGCTCCCACATAAAGTAGCCACTATTTCCAATATTTCTTCAGTCCTGCCAATGATCAGTCCTTCCTCCACATCCGAAATTGTTTCTCGTATGTCAGGAACTTGTTTTACACTAGAGCTATTGTCTGGCATACAAATGGAATGCCGGTTTTGATTTGTTATATTGTCCAGTTCAGCTGCCATCTCCTTCAACGTATTAGACATTGTATTATTGGAACCAACCATCGGACATGGGAGAACGTCTGTCAACTGCAACAACTTTTTATGTTTAATACATGGAAAGATCAACAAAAACATCATTACCAAAGAACAATCTGGTTATGCTTATTTCGAGGTACGAAAGCCTATTTCGAGGTGCAAACTCTACAACTGCTAATACATGTATCGAAACAGTAATCTTCTGTAAAAATGTAAATAAATACTCTTGGACTTCCATTTTGTGTGCATTAAGTATGCAAATAATACCTGTTTCTTGGGAATATGAGTTTCTGTCTTATTCAGGGCATCTAGGATATCTGCTACAGTGGGTCTATTGTTTCTTTCAGAATCCACACAATGCATTGCTAATCCGATGCATGTCTTCACCTGATGTAATTCCTCTGATATGTACTTTGATGTCAATTCAATCGTTGTACTCCATCTGGTAAGTACCTACGAAAACATGAATATAGAGATATAATTTGAGATCGACATTATAGAAGTATGATATGTACTATATGAATATGTGCGTATCATTTGTCCGATGAACAAAGGTTCTCCGTGTGCATTTCTTTTCATTTTTTTAGAATCACTAGTTCAATACATATGCATTTCAGTAGTCGACGAGTAGTTTATACGCTAGAATTTTCTACTAACAAGCAGATTAATTATATGAATAATTAGACTATTGGTTGTTTATGTTGATGACCAACAGTTCCATATATATAGATTCCTTATAGTAGTAGATATCCAGTTTATTGGGCTGTTAGACCTAACATTTTCCCTTTCCAATAAAAGAAACATAATGCATAGAGTATACTCCCTCCGTTCCAGAATACATGACCCAACTTTGTACTAACTTTAGTACAAAGTTGAATCATCTATTTTGAAACGGAGGGAGTAGATATCAATGATTTGGTGGTTTGATATATGAACTCAAGTGCCAAATTGAAAATGTTTTTTTGCTTACCTCCTGAGTTAATTGTGCCACGTCAGGCACTCCGGTAGAATTGGAGTAACCTGTTGGTCCTGTCATTATCTCTATCATCACAACACCGAAACTAAAGACGTCATTCTTATTTGAGATTTCACCATCGTTTATGAATTCTGGTGGCATGTACGTCCTGCATGATATCAAAGGACTTGGTCATCACAGATAACATTTATTTCATCACAGAAGAAGAATAAACTGAAAATGAGGAATTCCATAAGGCGTGTACTGGGTTCCTCTGATTTGTTTTGTGACATGAGTGCGTGCTCCGCTGAAGAACCTTGACAATCCAAAATCTGCCACTTTAGGCACCATTTCACTGTCTAGTAATATATTGGCAGGCTTCAGATCAAGATGAAAAATTGGTGGTTTACACCCGTGAAGGAAATCTAATCCTTCACAAATGCCCTTTATAATCACATATCGTTTGCTCCAATCAGGTGCAAAAGATTTTTCTACACAAGTTGAAAAAGGGAATGTTACAAAAATGAGAATTTAGGAATTTTGTTTAGTTCAAAAACAAAAGAAGATGAACGTATTAAAGGTAAGTTCCATCTTACCAGGAAGACGCTTGTCTAGGCTTCCACCCTGCAAGTACTCAAAGCAGAGGACTCTATATATGTGTTTACTAAAATCTTTCTTACCCTTGTGCTCAACGAATTCAGAAGTTGTTTCATAACTATAACCAAGGAACTGTATGATATTTGGGTGCTTAATCCTCGAAAGGATATCAACTTCACTGAGATATTGTAGGTCATCTATTCCTTGCACCGTATCAACATGAAGCAACTTCACAGCAACATCTCTTCCTTTGTACACTCCCTATGTTTGACGTAAGCATTGTACACAATTATTTGTTTATAACTGGGTCGTTTATTTGTTAGTGTCTGTTAGTGTCTGTAAATTCACAAAATATCAAGTAGTAAGTCATACCTTGTAAACGTCTCCATACCCACCCTTTCCTATCCTTGAGTCCACTGAGAATTGAGTTGTAATCTTACGTAAGTCATGTAATGGTATACGCATTTCTGCAGTCATATGTTGACCTTCTGTACATACATAAAAAGAATGTGTGAGTTCATAACTGTGTCATTGAATACAAGAAAATTATGGAAATCACCCATACCTCTAAAGATTAAGATTTTTGTTTGGCAACTACTACGGGATTGCCTTCCCTCGGGGACGGAGGTACTTAAGCGGCATGGACCTGGTGATGGTCTTTGCCCTCTCTATGCAGTACCAGAGACCGGGACACATATCCTCTTCTCTTGTACGGCGGCAAGGGTACTATGGACTTACGTCCGTGAGGCATTGGGGCCCGACTGGGAGGCCTTAAATCTCGCGGAGTTTCTTCAACATAGAGCTTTACAGCAGTCGCAACATCGCCGCCTATTTTGGCTTGTTTTTGCGGCGATGTCGTGGACTCTTTGGACGACTCGGAATAAGATGGTGATCGAGAAGGTTTTTCCGAGGAAGGCATCTGGCTCCTTCTTCAAATTCCTTGCTTTTCTGCAGCACTGGCACCCGCTCTCGAGGCAGCCTGATCGCGATCGACTCGGTCTTATGATGGATGCACTCTTGGCTTCGGCGCATCGATTATCGTCTTCATAGTGCTGCTTCATGGCTGCCACTAGGTGGCTTTTTTCCTTATTTCTTTTATCTTTTCTTGGGCTTGACTGTGTTGTGGCCCCAGCCATTGTCTATCGGGTGTTGTTCGAACATGGATTGTATGGACCGTTGCTTTATTTATAAAGCGGGGCGAAAGCCTATTTCGAGAGAGTACAAGAAAATAAATTTTCTAATGATGACAAAATGAAAAATTATCGTGAGAAAAAATAGTTCCACACGGCATGGTCCGAGCCAGCATTGAGACACTCAGTGACAGTTTTCCTATGCTCTTCGTGCCATATGTGTCATGGTATAGGACGTCTGTGTCTTTCGATGTCTTCTCCAGAGGTATCTGGCTATCGAGGCGTCGGTAGACGGATAATGACGGATGGTACATACATCTTCAATGATGAGTTTATGCACTCCCGTGAAACCACAAGATCTCTGATCGGGGTATGTCGACGCGTGCGTACGTCATGACCTTGCTAAAGGTGGTGGATTGAAGTTTGGCTTTGAGGATGAGAATCCGGAGTTAAACTTCGTGTTGGACTCGCCATCATCGGCGCACATGCAACGATTCCTTCTTGAAGGCGTGGTCTAGGAGTTGTGTATTTTTTTATTTTTGAAGTGTCTTGTAACATTGGGTTAATGGCTATCTGCTGGAGTTACTGTCGCGAGACATGCGACCTTAGTTTTTTCCGCTTTATTTCCGGATCGATGTAGTTCGACTGCTAAATTTTGCATTTTTAATGATATATGACTGCATTCATGGTCCTATGCAAAAGTCGGGGATATCCTCCTTTTTCGAAAACACACACACACACACATGCCGAATTGGGCGAGGGTCCCACTCCCACCCCTGTGCAGCCTTAGTTAGGCAGTAGTAGCTCTAGCAGTGCGGTTCTGAACCTCTGGTAGCATAGATCTGACCTCCCTCACTCTACACTGGCGTCTATTGCCATATGCATCTGCGGTTCAGTGAGGTCCTACACCCACAGCCCTTTTCCTCGAGGCTACTGTGATCGATCCCCTTGAAGTTGTTTCCTCCAAGGTGGAGTTTGCCACCATGATGGTTTCGTCGATTTCTGTCAAGTTATTTGGTGACTATGCTAGCCTAACATAATTCCTCGACATGTCAACTTGATAGTAGGCGAGATTTTAAATTTATCTACAAGACATAAGTTGTTTGAAATCTCATAGGAATTAAAACCTATGAATATGTCATAGAAATTGTTTGGTTGCATCCTAGCTAGTTTCGTTTGGAACAGCATGTAAGATTATCCATAGCGACAATTCACATGGGATTAATTTAGGGGGAAAGAAAATCTAAATAACAGAATCCACGAAAACGCCTATGTAGTTCGTTTGAATCAGTGATACTCCCGTAGGAAAACATCGGCATGAAGCAGAGTTGTCAGAATTCCTATTCACATGGGATTAATTTCGATCAAAGATGCCAGTCTGGATCAAGAAGCAGGTCTTGGAATAAAGAGAAACTATGGTTGATTACCTTGAGAAGCCTGCTGCAGTGCGGAAACTGGCGGCGAGTTTCAGATGTTGCCCAGTGCCTGCGGAGAAGGGGATTTTATCTCAGGAAGAAGACATGGGTACTACTTGGAGCTGAGAGGTCTCCTGCACACAAATTGAACTAAGTTCCTTATTACTCCGCATGCAAGTTGCAACGGCTTGCCAAGAGGTCTCCTGCACACAAATCAATCTTTCTGCACCACTCCAAAATACTCTTTCTCGACGAAAAGGAAATGGGCGCAAATTATGACGAGAGACTTCCCAATGCCCGATCATCTGGAGTAGGGGAATTTTATCTTAGGACATGGTTACTTTCCGAGAGAGAGAGGTGATATCCTGTAGAGGACCTTCCAGTCTTCTATACGTGATTTATCACGGTCCCTCTCGCGGAAGCTCCCCTCCCTAGGGTTCCCACCCCCGCCGCCGCCGGCGACCCCGCTCCCCCGCCGCCACCGGCCGCCGGGCGCACGCCTCCCGGCCCGCACCGCTCCCCTCCCCCTCTCCCCTTCCCCTTCCCCCTCTCCTCCCCTCCCCTCCCCTCCCGCGGCGCGCCCGCGCGCGCCCGGGGGGGTCCCCTTGG
>NC_057807.1:7084155-7085754 GCF_018294505.1 Triticum aestivum
CTCGGGAGGTGGCGCGCGACCGGTCTCGGGCCGGATCCGTCCGGATCTGGCTTCGGGGGCCGGCCGGTGGCGCCTGGCTCCGGTGGTGCATGCCCGGCGGCTCCGGTGCTTGGAGCCCGCCGGGCGACGCGGGTAGGGCAGCGGCCGGGCGTGACTGCTGCTCCGGCCGTGGGCGGCGACATGGGTAGGTCTCGGTGGCCTACCGGTGTCGTGGCGGCTTCACGGTGACTCGACGGATCTCTCCGCGGCAACGGCCGGCTCCTCCGGCGTCGGTTTGTCTGCGTTCGGGCCGTCTCGTCCTTCACCCCATCTCCTCGTCGCCCAGGCGCTACGCTCATCAAAGGGCTGGTCCTTTCCCAGCTGCGATCCACCGCTCGTCTCGCGCCCGATGCCGCAGGACAGAGCTCGTCTCGCGCACGATGCAGCAGGACCGAGCTCGCCTCGCGCACGATGCAGCAGGACCGGGCTCGTCTCGCGCACGATGCAGCATGACCAAGCTCGTCTCGCGCACGATGCAGCAGGACCGAGCTCGTCTCACGCACGATGCTGCATGACCGAGCTCATCTCGCACTTGGGGTAGCAGGATGGGTCGGTGGATGCCGGTTCTGGCCGACCTATTGGGTCTCGACGCTGGGGGTTGCCCAGGGGCGCGAAAGGTGGGACCTTTCCGCTCGTCTCTTTCGTTGGGGTGCGCCGGATCACGGGTGAGGTGGTGTCGAGGTCTTGGCTGCTGGGGCGGCGGCCCTGGTGGTGGTGGTGGCGCGGTGCTCTTGGACATAGCCCGCGCCTTGGTGCTGCCCGCTCATCATGGCCGTGTGGGCGGCGTGGTTGCCGGGGTGTGACGTTCGGTGGCGGTGAATGTTGGTCGAGGTGAAAACCTGCTCTATCTTCGGACGGACCGGCGGCGGCGAAGATCGCTCCCTTCTTGAAGGTGTCGTCGCGGCTCTCATTGCCCGTCATGCGGCTCCGGGGGAAACTTTGATCCTTGGATCGGGCGGTGGCGACGCTCCGGCGTCGTTTCCTTCCTGAAGGCGCCGCCTTGGAGCGCATGGTTCGTCATATGTAGCTTCATATCTTCGGGGCGGTAGTGCTAGGAGTTGTGTTGCTGCGCTCAGCGCCTTTGTATCCCGTCCTGGGTGTGTGCGTGTGTTGCGGTGGCGTAGCGTGTGGTTGTACCGGATGCTTGTGGGTTGTTGCTTTATATATAAAGCGGGGCGAAAGCCTTTTTCGGTATATCCTGTAGAGCATGGCTTTTGGTGAATACACTAATGGTGCAGTGTTAGAATAAATCTGAGGCACTCCGTCGATTATCCAAGAACCAAGCAATCACACGAGCACGACACCGAGATTTGTTAACGAGGTTCACCGATATGGCTACATTCCCGGGGCATGACTACGGGCGCTCCTCCCCGTGACACTGTCACAATACCATACACCAGCCACCCGGGCGCCGGCACACGCCGCCGGCTTCCCCTTGCGCGCTCGTGCTATTACGTTGGCATAGGTTACATCGTGTGTCTACCCCCGCTATATATATATATATATATATATATATATATATATATATATATATATATATATATATATATATATATATAT